>NW_013667348.1:205768-207108 GCF_000517525.1 Limulus polyphemus | reverse complement strand
AAGAATAAACCAGTTTTATTAAGTAAAGACTTGTGTCGCTAAAGTTTAGTTGGAAAGAATTTACGGAAAAATTAATTAACAAACGGAGACGCAACAAATTGGTGTCAGAGAGTGGGATAAAAAAAATGGAAACGAAAAGCGGCAAATCAAACTACAGCCTAGCAGACTTAATGGCAGCAATACAAGAACAGCAAAAGAAACAAGAAGAACGGGAAGAGGAATTACAACAGTTGTTAGAGGAAAAAGAAAAGAAACAAGAAGAACGGGAAGAGAAATTACAACAGTTGTTAGAGGAAAAAGAAAAGAAACAAGAAGAACAAGAAAATAAACAAGAAGAACGAGAAGAGAAATTACAACAGTTGTTACAGGAAAAAGAAAAGAAACAAGAAGAGAGACAACAGCAGTGGCAGCTCGAACAACAAAATAAACAAGAGAGATTACAGCAGCTACTGGAGGAGAAAGAAAATAAACAAGAAGAGAGTGGCAACTGGAACAAGAAAGGAAACAAGAAGTACAAAAGGAAAACATTAGTAAATTTAAAAGCGAATTAGATACATTAAAGGACGATTTATTGTCTTTTACACGAAGAGAATACATTAACCATCGACTTAAACAGCCCAGACAATGACAAGCCCCTTCCAGACCCTGCAGCTAAACCCTAATGCAGACATATTCAGTCCCGTTAGAAGTCACATCCCAGATATGAATGTCAGTAATAGGAGTGATCCAGTGCGAAGGAAGCCACAGGACTTTGATGGGAAGGCACCATGGGAAGCATATAGAGTACAATTTGAGCTACTGGCAGAGATGAACGGATGGACAGAGGAGCAGAAAGCAGTATATCTGGCAACTAGCTTGAAGGGACAACCACTGGAAATACTTGGACAGTTATCAGCAGGCGACAGATACAACTAGAGAGCATTGGTAGCGGCTCTAGAACTGAGGTACAGAACCCAAAATCAGTCAGAAGTCTACAGGGCTAGGTTCAGGGCGAGAGTCCGTGCTAAAGGAGAGAGCCTGCAAGAGCTGCCTCAGGACTTGGAAAGCATGGCACACAAGGCCTACCCAGCTGCACCACCCGATCTCCTCAAGTTGTTGCTGAGGGATCAGTTCATAGATGCCTTGGACAGTCCACAACTTAAGATACAAGTGAAGCAAGCACACCCCTCTACCATGCAGGATGCAATGGCCAGAGCTCTCGAATTTGAATCCTAAGTCCAGCACAGAGGTACCAAGGTTGGTACAGTCATCTGGTTTCAAGTACAGAAAAGGTCAGCTTTCATTGAGGTTTGGCACTGTAACAAACCTGGGCACAAGAGAGATTAATGTTGGCAACTTCA
>NW_013667348.1:202215-204896 GCF_000517525.1 Limulus polyphemus | reverse complement strand
AAAGAATTTACGGAAAAATTAATTAACAAACGGAGACGTAACAATATATTGTTTAAGAAATACAGTGATTCATTATCGTTAGGTTTACTGAACTTGGCATTGTTTTTGTCAAATAATCCAAAAGAACCTGCGCAACGATAGACTAAGTTACAACAGAGGTGTAAGAATTGTGATTATTTTGGCGAAAGTTGAATAAAACTTTGACTAAACTTCAACTTCAATATGACGTCAACCCGATCAAGAAGCGAGATCTGAACCTTACCAGAGATAATGAAATAATGAAAAGAAGATCAATAAGAAAGAGACAGTGTGTGTGTGTGTGTGTTTGTGTTTTTATACCAAAGCCATATCGGGCTGTCTGCTGTGTTTACCGAGGTGGATCAAACCCCTGATTTTGGTATTGTAACTCCATAGATTTAGCTGTCCCACCCGGGGAAGAAACAGAAAATTAGAAGAAAAACAAGAAGAAAGAAACATGGTATTTAAAGTAGAATAAATAATGAAAATAAATCTATTGACGATGTGCAGAGGAATTACAACATCAGCATTTTACAGAATAAAACATTTGTAAAATGAATTTATAAATACAAAGAGTAAACCAGCCATACTTCTTTCTGCATCTGCCTAATAATTTCAACCTGAAACACCAATTACACATACAAAACCTGGAATAAAAGAACCTATTTGGTTTATATCTATTACCACTACTACTGTACCTTCTGTTACTGCAGGACTTTTCTGGACTATTCCAGCCATGACACTACCAAATCCAATTCCAGAATTTAGTTGACCAACTTATTAACTGTGCTCAATTGGGAAATCAACAGAATGATGGAAAGGTACCAATGGAGGCATATCAGGCTCAATTCGAAGTAATTTCTACAGTGAACATGTGGAATAGTGGACATTAAACTATTCGCCTTTTTTGACCATTTTAAAGGACCATCTTTAACCACTGCGGCTGTGCCATATATGAGATTTCATTGACATCGTGAAGAGAACTAAAGAGAAAAGACAAGAAATTAGTGACCCATGGTTCTGTAACAATACTTGTTTGGATGAAGAGTTCCTCAATACTCATAAATACCCCTTACCAGTTCAGACGAGAAATGTTGAAATGAAATCCCATATACGGCACAGCCGCAGTGTACAAAAAAGGTCCGACTCGTATACATGACAGCCCCAGTGAATGAGTTAATAGCATTAAGTCACTTTCCAGCTGAGAGCCATAATAAATATCAACCATTAGTAGCTGTATCATCAAACAGGTTAGGAGTGACATACCAGAAGGGAGTATTTAGAGTAAAGTTTCGGAAGAATGAGACCTTAGGTAAAGTAGCAAAAGATCTGAAAAAGCTTGCCAAGTTATTTTACCTAGATGCTTCACATGAATGATGAACTTGTTGGCACATGAACATTTTATAAATGGTATAACAGCTCAAAATTTGGTAATTAATTTGAAGCAAATCTTTAAAGGAAGCTCTGCAGTTGGCGATGGAACTTGGATACATTAAAGTCGCAGATAAACAATTAAAGGCACCATCTATATGTTATGGGATCATCAGGTCGAGTCATATTGAAACGTCAACTCTCTGACGATAGTGTAAAACTTAAAGGATTAGTTAGATAAATAGTTACACAAAATGGAGTACAGAACTCGTGTCGTTCTATGTTTTATTATTTTGTACTTGTTTATGTTTAATGTCGGATAAATCTGAAATTTATTCTTATTTTTCAGTATGAAACTAGTATTGTTCAGGTATTGTATGGCACAGATGTTAAAATTCGTGTGTGTTTCGCAATTTGTGGTCATTGACAGCCATGTAACTAGTGACCAAAGGTCAGTTACAATCCGAATCAGTCCCGATTAAACTCGGGACAATTTATGTTTCATTCACAACTGGTTTTGACTTTGTAAAGATGCTTACAATTTATTATTATTATATTTTATTCAATGATTTTTGAATGAGTTTACATGACTTTGTAAGTATATTTACCGCTTTATTTACATTTTATCATTTTTGATTGAGTATGTGTATATTTAATATTTGGACCCTTTATTCATTAATCCCAGTGAAGTGGGCGAATTAGACAGATATGTTTGTTTACAGCTCGGTGCCGATTACTTTCAGCCCTGGTCTCTATCAACCGAGGAGACTGACAAGTTAGAGGCTGGGGCAATGGCTAGTGACTGGATTATACAGGTTGGAGAAGGGGAAGTTTTTACATAATGATATTCTTTTCACAATTTCATTCATCTTTACATAGTCTTCTATAATTATCCTATTTTCTTCTTTTTTAGACTTTTCGAGGGGTCGAGCGTTCTCGTTCCGCTGGCGATGATGAAGCTATACATTGTTCTATTGTACAATCTTCATGTGGAGGTGTTAAGAAGTTCAAAACGATGTCAAACACGTAAAATGTGACATTGAAACCCAATTCACAGTCTATTACATATATTGTACTGAACAAAAGCCCATTTGAATAGTCGCGACAAACATGGATTTTTTTCTAACTACCTCGATAAGACGTTCAGCACATGTCTTCAAAATACGAGGTATTTTCAGCAGACATAATCTTATCTAATGTTGAAAAAATAATAATAATCAGAGCAAAAAGGATTTACCATTAGAACACTTATTCAAGATTGAAATAACAGCCACAGAATTACCTGTTGGAAG
>NW_013667348.1:194123-202035 GCF_000517525.1 Limulus polyphemus | reverse complement strand
GAGCATGTTTGGTGTGAGGGGGATTCGAACCCGCGACCCTCAGATTGCGAGTCGAGCGCTGTAACCACCTGGCCATGCCGGGCCCTGTTGGAAGTGGTAGTAATAGTAAATTCCTTAACACGAGCACCGATCAATTGGAAAAAAACAAACAAAAAACGTTTTGTTGTAGCCATTAGTAATTTTGATAACCTTTGTTGTGCTCAGTGTATTAGACTTTCCTTAGCTTTACTCAGAAAGGACCTTATAAAGTTATATACAGATACATTATAAATCAGCATAAAACTTTACTGACTCGCCTGACTTATGACATACATGAAGCAGCAAATGTTCCTTTGTGTTCCTGTGGTGTTAGAGATATCCAAGTTCGAGCGTCATCTAGACCATGCAGCGTTTCTCAACCTTCTCGATACCAGAGACTACTGCCTCCCTACACTGTCGCGGATCACCAAAACGTAAGTACAATGAAAAATCATTATGATTAGCATATTAATATTCTGTCAGTTTTTGTTTTGTTTTCGTGAAATCCCACGGACCGACGCTGGTACGAAGACCGGCGGTAAAAAAAATACTTATCTTGAGGCTTAAATCCATATTGTTTTATTTGATAACCTAAATCGCATTATCTACAAAGGTCCTTCATGTTCTGTGAAGATTTTCCTCTGGTTTTACGATAGTTATTTTGATGTTATTATATCTACGAAGGGTTTACTTGAGGTGTGTCAATACTGTACAGAATATGACATCGGATTTGCATACATCATTGTGCTACTTATTGTAATGTATGCTATTTCAGCGTTTGTTTAAAATGTGAATCGACAGTTTGTGCAGATTGTATTAGTTTTGTAATTCTTAAGGGTGTTATAATAGTCATGAATCAAAAACTAAATTAAAACTCTATCTTCTTGTGATAAATTTTATCAATGCGCATCAATGTGTAGTGTGCAAATCGTTTGTTTTACCACAGAATCACACACCTTTTCTCCAGTAAACAGAGGTTAAATATTCATCTCAGAAATACATATTATTCGAATTTCAGACCGATCAGAATACAGAAACACATAAAGTTACTTATAGTGTGGTCAGTGATTTTGGAGGTAAAGAAACAATATTTAAAGGGCATACAGCGTAACGGGTATACGTGATTCTCATAATATGAAAGGATTTGACGATTATTTTTTTTTTAAAGTAATTGATTCGCAAAAGCACAAAGACTTGTATTACCGTAAATGATGAAAAGCTTATACCAATGGAAGTTAAATGCTCCAAAATTTGAATCACTGAGAGTATCAATTTTATTTCAAACGTATTAGCTATGTTCCTTTTGGCTTGCATGAAATACAGAAGGGATATTTTCCTCACCTGTTCAACATAAGATCAAACCAGAGTTACTGATGACATATACCATATATCAGCATATATTAAACAGACACCATGTCAACATGCGTTCGAGAGAAATTCCTGAAGTGACAGCGAGAGCGACGAGAAAAGGCTACATGTTTGAATTCAAGTAGAAAGATGTAGAGGTAAGCATTTTTAATATTTAACTTTGAAAAAGTTTATTTTTTTTTCATTTATTTATTTGTTGTACATGTGTACAATATTTTGTTATTCAATTTAACTGTTATGTACACTAATTATCAAATTTATATGTAATTTTTGTTTCCTCTTCATTTTTCAGGTATTGTCGTTCAGACGTTGACATACTCCAACCGTGCAGCTTCCAGTTCGAGGACGAATATCTCTCAACACGTGATATCAACCCATTCAGGTTCACCACAACTGTTTCTGAATGCATGGTTATATACAAGAGTAATGTTATCCTTCCACGATCCATCCCATCGCTCCGATTACCAACCACAGATATATCACCTTCAATAATTATTGCCAGTTCACCATCCAATGGCTAGACTTCAAACAGAAATCAGAAGGAATCAATAAACAAGTCCTGAATGGTGGAGAAGAGTAGGTTCTCAACTATAGAGTAGATAGACTCTGTAGGGATCAAAACACCACATACGGGTTTTACAGGTGTTACTATCACGGATGTCACAGGCGTTACAACTCTGATACCAACAACGTGGATTCAAACTCATTAAAGTGGGTGATAAGTAAGCGTACCCAGGAGAAACAGCGACAACTTGAAGCTCTCGGCTATAAACTTATCATTATCTGGGAACATGAGTTTAATTCTATGAAGAAAAAATAATGTTGTATTACAGATTTTTCTAACAGGCTGCGAAGTCGTTTCGTGTCTGGACGTCCTTGGTGCATTTTAAAGAGGCAGAATCATCGTCACCAGATTCTTATTTGACGTAAAGAAGGAAGAATGCATTGAATACACCAAGTTCTACTATTGAACCAATAAGTCTTCTGAGTATCCCTGTGGAACATCCCAGCATAATAACTGAAACAAATTCTGATCTAAACTATATTTTGGTTACTTAAATGTAAAGTAATACCAACAATAAAACTATCATCCAATTCTCCTGTTCAGATGTCATAGAAAATTAATTTTTCCATTATATGAATCCTGGTAGATGAGAGAATACTACCCCACTCCCGTATCAGGAATTAAATGAAGAACGAGTATTTATTGGTATCTGGGTGACAGAAGAAGTTAAGAAAGCTCTGAAGTGAGGGAATTAACTAAAGTGTAGCATTATCCTTTTCACAGGTTATATTTATACATTTTTGAAAATTAAGCAGGAAAGTTCAGGATGTTCCTCACACTGTAACACACCAGCGTCACAAAAGTGTACATCCAACTGTATGCTGAACGAGAAGGAGCACATTTGAATCCAGATTATATCACTAGTAGTCATTAAAGAAGATCAGTATCTAAACAATATCTAAACTCGTTTTGGTGTCGTTGGGATATGTCTGAAGACAAAACCCAATTCACTCATGTGACAACTGTCAGAGACTATCATTCTTTAATTAATGTGCGATACATCAAAGATTATTCCCGATGTTATCATTATGAATGACTAAGTCATTGGTCTCTATTGGAAACTAAAGCATGAATATCTTCTGCAGAGAGATCAGATAAACATTTCTTGGCTTCCTTCACATTGCTTATGTTCTGCTTAAGCTGTACAACACACTCGAGAAGTTAAGTCCGTATGTATTGTACTACGATACAGACAGTACCGTGTTTACATACCGAATGGTACTAAATATCAGTCTCTAGGAGGCTTTGTGTGAGAATTTACAGATAATTTTGATGGACATCACAGCACAACGTAGGTCAGCAATTTATCGAAAAAATACACGTACTAACGTGAAGACTGTAAGACTTGCTGTAAAATTCGAGGTTTTACTCTTAATTTTATCAACAGTCAAATACCAAACTTTTCATAGATGAATGATATGATACTGGACATGGTTAGTCCTGATTGGCAACTTATCATTGTCACAAATCCTAAAAAAAATATGGCGAGTCTTTAACACACTCAGAATAATCAACAAAGAAGAAAACAAAAATTATCGTTCTGTTTACACAGACCAACGAGCACGTTCTTGAAGATTATCACTCACAACTCTATGGCTACTAACATATCAATTAACAGCCCTAACTCCTTGCTGGGGCTAAAGGAGGGAATGGGCAGGGCCTTGTAGGGCATTTCCCAAGATCGCTCAACCATAAAATGAATTTTTCCATTACAGATTCATCACGATGTATGTAGGGTGAGATATGTTTCATTTATTTCCCATTAGAGCTCGTGACCTATCATCGTTATATTATCCATCCTATTGACCTTTGATAATTAGTCATGTGGCTGTCAATAAACACAAATTGCGAAACATACACAACTTGCTACATCTGTGCCTTACAATACTTGAACAATATTAGTTTCATATTGAAAATTAAGAGCTGATAGATTTCAGATTCGTCTGATATTAAACCCAAAATAGTATATAACAAGTTTGTTTGAAGTTAAGCACAAAGCTACACAATGGGCCATCTGTGCTCTGCCCATCACGGGTATCGAAACCCGGTTTCTAGTGTTGCAACTTCGCAGACATACCGCTGTGCCACTGGGGGCTAGTATATAATAATAACAACCTGTATATCGACACGATTTCTGTACTCTGTATTGTAACAGTCAAATTATATTTCTGATAAAAAGTCTTATATTAAGCACAAAGGATATATGGAATAATAAATCACATGTAGCCATACGTATAATACTTTATAATGTAATTGATCCACGATAGCTTCAACGTTAGTTTTTACATAGTGTTACTAAAGAAACTGGATAATAATAGCCTCCGATCAGAGTAAAATATGTACTTTGGGCGAAACTAAAAATCAATCTTACCTCAAGTATAATTTATTCAATGACAAATATTTAGTCAGTCTGATTGTTACAAACATTTTAACTTTATTTGAATATTGAAATTAGAAGATAAACATATTAACATTTACTTTTATAGCTTTTGAAAAGTTACAGATGCTATGTTGCTATATGACATAAGCTTGTACTATATAACCTTTAATCGTTTTTTGTTAATATATTTTGAGCTACGTGCATTTGCAAATACACCCTGGACGTGTGCGAACGAACGAACAATCTTTTAAGCAATATGCACATAACGTAGAAATACACGTTGATCCCAAAATTATCTTTCCTATTATAAAATTTATTACTTAAATAACCAAAGAAATACAACAATGCAATTTTCAACATCTCGCAGCCCAAATCAAACAGTTTTTTTTTTTCATTCCAGTGAGTAGTGTTATCCCGTAAAATGGCAACTGTGCAAGAAAAGGCTCAAAGCGTCATTTGGTTTGTCGTGTAGATCAATTACGTGGCCTCCGCGTTCGCCAGATATCACTCTTCTAGAATTTTTAAAGACGTCGTGTATCGCAGGTTAGCGGATGTCGTCGCCACTGTAACTGTGGGCATGTTGCAGCGAACGTGGACTGAAATAGTATATCGGTAAGACGTGCTGAGAGCCACTAATGGTGCACACGTCAATAAAAACTGTTTGAGTTTGGCTACAAGATGTTGAAAACTGCATGGTTGTATTTCTATAGTTATTTAATTTTCAAATAGGAAGGATAATTTTGAACTTTCTTGTATATAAACGTTTGTAAGAAGGTCATTAAAATTATATGCATTAACTAATCGAATGAACAATTCAGTAATTAGTGTAAACAGTGACAATTAGAACAATGTAGTTTGGATTATATGATTCATTTTTCCAGCCAGTTGGTACACATTAAGTTGCAACATCTCTAAAATAACTGAACGTTCAAAATGCTTAAAACATAACTTTATATACGTAATCACATATAAATTGTCTGTTTAGGATTATAACAAACGTGTCTCAATTTCCCGGAATTTTAATACTTGTGTCCTTTTCAAGTATGAGTATCTGTGAGTTAAGTCATTAATGATACAACATCTAGGTCGAGCACACTTTGTTCTTCTACCAATAATTCTGAAGTCTGTCTTAGATTCATGGAAATGAGATACGAATCATAACGCCAGTTGAAGAATATTATAGCTTTAGTTAAAGTTTTAGACTTGTACTTGTAGTAAATGGTACACAGTAAACAGTTTTGTTATTTAATTTCTTTACGAGTGTTTTTGTACTTCAACATGAATGAACTGCAGTAATTCACAGAAGTTGGTAAGTGTAGATTTGTCATTTAGTTTCTACAGTTGCGAGTAATAATATAGAATAAACAACAGTTCTATAAATTGTCTCACAACTTAAATTTTCATTTGGAAACTGAAATATTTAGAGTTTTAATGTTATAGTGATATATGATATTTAAGTGGAGGTTGAAAATTTCATGTATGAAGCGACACTAAACAGTCCACAGACTTCTAAGTAGATTTTAGCGTATGAATATTCATGCAGTACTCTGTACATTTGGTCAACCTAAATAAATAGTCATAAATGTAAACCATAACGTCAACATATACTGCTTCGTAATTAGTTATTCATGAGCTTGAACATTTTATGTGTAAGATGATACTAAAATAGTCCTTTTCAGGACTACGTATCTGTAAGATAAACTAACATAACTGTTAAAAGAACGTTATACAATTAAATGCAATATATTTTACGAGTGTGCTTCTTATTGAAGTGAAAACTATACGTTTGGTGACGTATTGAGACCCTCTGGTAGTTCATTGGTGAACTACATAAACATCTTCACGCTCATCACAAATGATCTCCTCGTTATATACCTGGAACTATCTATACACCCCTCGTTTCTCGCTCCCTAGCAACACATTCCTATTAACACCACCCTCCGGTGCCAATTTTTGGAATTATCTGCCCCCTGAATAATACCACCATTTGATGCTATTTTGTACAACTCTGACATCGAGTGACGTCCATTATCACCTGAGGAAGCCAATTCGCGCGATAACGACACGGATCACATGAATCAATCAGCGTGTGGCGACGGCACCTTTTGGTCTTTACTCACCATTGATTCCCCTACTGAAGCGCTTTTTTGATTGCAGATGAGGCTCCTTAACAACTACTAATAGTTCAACCCAATTTGGTAATGAAAGATGGGAAATTGCCTCCGGTAATAAAGAAAGAAGATGGATTGATGTGAACAGCAAGTTTTCAGTAAGTTCCATAAAAGGGGAACTTTAAACAAATCATTACCGTAAAATGCTCCTCTAAACCTCATGATGTGTGATTAATTGACATCGAGGAAAAGTGCATATTGTGAACTGACTTCATGCAGAGACAGGGATACGAGGTTAGGTTATCTTTAAATAACTTCACAGTCTGTGACCAAGAAAACCGTGCACATAACACGATAATCACAAGAATAAGGAGGCCAGTCATTGTACCACCAAGAAATGAATTACTCATAATTGGACTTATTAAAAAATAAACTTATATGTAGTGACTAGGCTATAGCAGAACCAAATACTTCAGCCTATTCTGAAGGATTGATAGTTGGAAGGGACTCTCATGGATCAGAATAATAAAGATGCCATTATAAAGGACATAAACACAACAAACCATAAAATTCGAGTCAAGTCTGGAAGGGGCATTGTAAGATGTGAAGCTGTATAGAAGTAGTCACTTTTGAGGCAAGATGAAGATGTCTGATGTCAAATCCTCACATAAGGACAGCTTATCATCTCACTTAGATGAGCTGCATAACTAGAGCCATGAAGGTCTTACATCTGACCAATACCATAGATTACATGATTTGCTCAAGATATCTTCTCCATTGAACCCCATGACTTAAGCCAAACCAATAAAATATCTCACAAGAGTAATACTGGAGATAAAAACAACAACAACAACAACAAAAATCAGCCATGTGGATTTCTTATTATGACTATATATTTAACCAAAACTTACAGAAATAACTCTCGAGAACATCAAGCTACAATAAAAAGTAAAAAAAACAAAAAACATGCAAGATGACAAGAACACTAAAGGAATCGTTTGACGTGATTTTACCACTTTCACTTGTACTAATATTATGAGAAGCTAATGAAAGTTCGTCCTTTTTTTTTCCTTCTTAGACAGTTTATTTTTTGAATAGACAGAGAGTTGAATAATTATCACAGTTTTATCGTTGAACAGTATAAGGCTACTAATTTACTCGTAAGCACGTGTATAGGCTTATTGCTGGACTAGTCTCAGACCATTTGAATCGCTTGACCTTTCACCAGAGTAAAAGAGGTCAACTCAGAGGTCAAATGAAGGTAAGGAGTCAAATTTTAAAAGAGAGGGCAGGGATCATAAGGCAAAATGGAGTGAAATATAAAGGTTAGTATTTTGATGGAAATTCCCATATGTTCATAGGCTCTGACTTTTAAATGGCGTTTGGTTTTGCCAATATAGAATCAACTTAAACGCATACTTGGTCTTTACTACCCTCAAGTGGATTTAAGATTATTTTTTAAATCCACAT
>NW_013667348.1:187387-193855 GCF_000517525.1 Limulus polyphemus | reverse complement strand
ACCCCATAATTTTTTTCCCCAACAAAAGACCCCCCCCCCATCCCTAATTGTCCTTGGCTTGTCTACCTTACACGTATGGAGATTGTAAGGCCTCCTGTATTGGCAAAACCAAACGCCATTTAAAAGTCAGAGCCTATGAACATATGGGAATTTCCATCAAAACACACAAAAAAATTGAATAACCCCTGTGTTTCCTCTATAAGGGTTATTACAGATCAGGTTGGCATGGCATAGTGGTTAGAAAACTCTACTCGCAATCTGAGGGTTGCGGGTTCGAATCCAATCATCAAACAGGTTCGCCCTTTCAGCCGCAGTGGTGTTATCATGTGATGGCCAATCCTACTATTCAATTAGGTTAGGTCAAACGTTGGTAGTAGGTGGTGTTAACTAGCTGCCTTCCCTCTAGACTATCACTTCTAAATTATTCTAAATTAGGGATGTCTAGCCCTCGAGTAGCTTTGCGTGAAATTCAGCAAACAAGTTTGTTTGCTTTGTTTTTTTAGAACAAAGCCACATTGGACTATCTGCTGTGTCCACCGTGGGAAATTGAACCGCGGATTTTAGCGTTGTAAGTCTGGAAACTTATCGCTGTCCTACCGGGGGACTTTCAACAAACAAAGTGATTAAGTTGAAACACTTGTTGACTCCATCATAGTTCCTACTAGAAATCCTGCTTTCCAATGCGTAATTACGAAGAGAAAGATATTAATAAGATATGAACATCGCTTCTACGTACATCCAATGAATAAATTCGATATAGTAAGATGTGAACATTGCTTCTGCGTCAACTCTTTACATCGTTAATGTATATTTATTAACCTTTACTGGATGACGTATTAACAGTTAATTTAATAGTTTTCGCCTCAATGTACAATATATTAGTTCTGTAGCAATTCTCCCTACACTGCGCAAGTACAAAAACTTGTATAAATTAGAGGGGTACTTCGGTCACGCATCGTTGATGATATTTGGCCCTCACAAAATACGTCTGTAGTTATCAATAGAACAATGAGGAATAATATTCTACATATTTCCACTGCGTTCCATCCAAATCCGATCATTTTTGACCAAGTTATACAGCAAAAATAGTGTGAAAAATCGGTCTCCATGTTAACAGATATGGATTTTTTCTTGACTTTGCTGTGACCTCGACCCTCCAAAAACTAATCACTTCTAAGTTGGGTCATAACCCAAATGTATACCAACTTTTGTCCAACCCCATTTAGCCGTTTTCGAGAAATCTTGCTGACAAACATACAAACACACACGCACAGGGGTGAAAACATAACTTCTGTCCGTTATAATGTGACGGTCAATCCCACTATTCGTTGGTTAAAGAGTAGCCCAAGAGTTGGCGGTGGGTGGTGATGACTAGCTGCCTTCCCTCTAGTCTTACACTGTTAAATTAGGAACGGCTAGCGCAGATAGCCCTCGTGTAGCTTTGCGCGAAATTCAAAAATAAACAAACAAACAATCCACCTTCGGTGGCGGAAGTAATAACGTTAAAAAATGCTATGCTTCTTGAATATGTGCTAGTAATCCTTGTATCCGAGACACAGAGTATTTTAGTATAGGTAACTCGATAGTACGATTAATTTCAACAATTTCAATTAGCATTTTGGTATTTTTAACCTGACCGGGACTTGGCTTTAAATGCCCAGTTCAGGGGCCCGTTAAATGTCAGGCATAGCCTTCCGCAATTTAGAACTGTTGATTTAAGAAGGAGGTTTTCGTTCTATTTCGCGCAAAGCTATTTGAGAGCTATCTGTGTTAGTTATCCCCAATTTTAGAAGTAATAAACTAGAGGGAGTCCTTTGGTGAGACAGCGGTAAATCTACAAACTTACAACGACAGAATCCGGGGTTCGATTCCCCAAGGTGGACACAGCGGATAGCCCAATGTGGCTTTGCTCAAAAACAAACAAGACTAGAAGGAAGGCAGCTAGTCAACATCACCTACCACCGACTCTTGGGATACTCTTTTACCAATCAAAAGTGGGTCTGACCATCACATTATATCACCCCCACAGTTGAAAGGGAAAGCATGTTTGGTGACTAGGTTCAAAGAGGGGAAGTATCCATTTAGCAGCGCTCACTGTCTCTACGTGTAATCTTCATAAAACAGCTTGAATGAATGGTACATTTGTAGTCCATAAAGTGCGGTAGTGTTCAGTGGCATCTCGTTGCTCGAACCTTCAGCCTTCCGATACTTAAACCCCCACGTTAACTATCAGGCTACATTCGACCCAACGATTTTAGTCATCAGACACAAGAAAACATTTTGAAGGTGTCAAAATTCTAAATATTATCATTATGCAGAGCCCATAACCCTGAAAGTCAACCATTAAGACACGCGTGAACCAATGATTTTAATAACCAGTGACATCAAAAAAGAGCTGAGAGTGTCACAACTGTAAAAAGTATCATTATACAGAGTCTGTAGCCCTGAAAGTCAACCGTTAAGACACACGTGAACCAATGATTTTAATAATCAGTGTCATCAAAACTTGCTAACAGTGTAATAAAAAACAACCAAAAAACTAGCTCTGTACGTTAACAATTAGGCTCCACCCGACCAAACGATTCCAGTAATTAATCCAATCAAAACGTAATGACTGTGTCAAAATTTTAAACATTATTACAGAGTAAAACTTATCGTTTTTAAAGTATTATCAATAAATATATGAAAAACAAACTCAAATTCAGTAAAGTGCAATTTTCAAGAAACGATGGTTTACAAATACTATTGGTTTTCTCCCCAAACATAAAATCTTTAGGCTAGGGCAAATAAAGGATTTTAAGAAGAGGATTTTTTTCTGATTTTTTTTTTATCACTATCTATAACCATAGTTCACAAACTGTTTATTTTTCACTGCAATACACGTTATACCAGAAACATATTCCACTAAAATGGATTAAAGATACAGAAACTTACCTAGCCCTCGTTTTATAGCTACATACTAAGGTATGACTTTTAAGTTTTTACCTTCACGCCTCCATTCGTCCAGCTGAAAGTAAAAAGAAAACAACACAAAATAAAATATAAGATAAAAATGCCAGATAGTTTTTATTTACTTTGAGAATGTAATTGCATAAAGAAAGTATAAAGAAAACACGAGTTTTATTGTTTACACAACGAGTAACATATATTCTATTGATCTACGTCTAACTTGTGTACATTTTCACTTAAAGGTACCAACATAATATATTCCATTGATTTACATCCTGATTACCTTGCAGAGTATATAATTTTTCCAATCCTTTCTTGGAGTTAATGTAAATCACGACCTTTTTGGTTCTTGTACGCATAGAACAATGCCATTTTTTAAATCTATTTTTTATTTTGCTTCCTCGGTGATCACGTTTTTCACTACTGTAACTCTTCATTAATGCAACTCTTTGATGTCGTTCTTCACCTCTAATGTAACTCTTTGGTTACATTCTTGCCTTCAATGTTGCTCTCTCAACACGATATACAGATGTCTAATCTCGTCCTTTTTCTAAAATATTAAGTTTCTTGATACACGTCGTTGTTTAACTTCTTTCAGTTGCTGTTCTGTTTTATATTTTGTGTAAATTCCACCTTTAAACTTTCACTGGATATAATAATTGTTATAAAAACTTGTGCAAAAGTTTTGAATAATTGTTTTGGTATCGTATTCACGATGAACATAGAATTAAAAAATATTGTTTACGCCCATTTATCATAAACTTTTATATCTTCGAAATGCATTTTAACGTAGATAATCTAAGGAACACAAAATATCCTTATTTTATTCTGACTCTTTTAGGTATATTTAGTTTTCTAATTCGTGAAGATTTATTGACTACTTTGCCCTTTCTTATGACGTCAATACTCCAGGTTTAGATTCAACATCAAATCATTCTCGCTGCTACTCAACTCTCAACCACAATCTTAGCTTTAGACTCAACACCAACTCTTTATTGTTGCTACTCAACTCTCAACCACAGCATCTTAGGTTTAGACTCAACACGAACTTATTCTTGCTGCTTCTCAACTCTCAAACAGCTTCGTAGGTTCAGACTCAACACCAACTCATTTTTGCTGCTTCTTAACTCTCAAACAACTTCCTAGGTTTAGACTCAACACCAACTCATTATTGTTGCTACTCAACTCTTAACCAGCATCTTAGGTTTAGACTCAACATGAACTTATTCTTGCTGCTTCTCAACTCTCAAACAGCTTCGTAGGTTTAGACACAACACCAACTAATTCTTGTCGCTACTCAACTCGTGCCGACACATTTTGTACAAGAGTTATTAGTGTTTCTCATATAGATCCCCAAAGTTTAAAACCTATTTTAACAAGTTATGATTGCATAATTTAAGTAAATAAAGAGCATTAATCATATTTGATATTCCTAAAATATTTGGTTAATTAAGAAATCCCTAGTGCATCTGTGAATAAATGTGGTAATCACTTTCTCTGAAAAAAAATTAAATTTTTGCTGAAATTGAGCGATATGTATGGTTGGTTAATGACAAAGACTTGATGTTTGGTTTTGAATTTCGCGCAAAGCTACACGAGGGCTATCTGCGCTAGCCGTCCCTAATTTAGCGGTGTAAGACTAGAGGGAAGGCAGCTAGTCATCACCACCCACCGCCAACTCTTGGGCTACTCTTTTACCAACGAATAGTGGGATTGACCGTCACATTATAACGCCCCCACGGCTAAAAGGGCGAGCATGATTTGGTGGGATGGGGATTCGAACCCGCGACCCTCAGATTGCGAGTCGAGTGCCCTAACCACCTGGCTATGCCGGGCCAAGACTTGATGTAAAGATGAATAAGAACAAAGTGAAAGAAATTCCTATGGTTGAAATTAAGTGGTAGTAAAAACCTGTATTTAAGTTTTAAAAATGTAGATAAACTAAATTTTAATCTAAATTACGTTATTGTTCTGGCTATAATAAATTAAAATGAAAAAAGAGTAGCCCAAGAATTGGCGGTTGGTGATGTTGACTAGTTGCCTACTCTCTAGTCTATCACTTCAAAATTAGGGACGGCTGTTGAAACTCATTTGTTTTTTTATACTGTTCACTACAGGCAGGGTTCACATATTGCATCATATTAGTAATTTTATTCCTTTGTCTGTTACAAGAGTGTAAAAAACTGACGAGAAATTGGGTGATATGACTCATTTTGTTTATGTTAAATAAACAGGGAATCTCAGCAGTAACTCGACATCATTTACAATGTAGGTAGTATATTACGTGTGCATTTTTGTTGTGTGACTCATGTATTTCTAGGATCCCTTTAATAAACAAGTTGTTTGGTTCATAAACAGTTTAGAATTAAGATACACGAGGAATATCTGCATTAGCCGTCCCTAATTTAGCAGTGATAGACTAGAGGGAAAACAGCTAGTTAAATCTTGGGCTACTCTTTTACCAACGAATTATTGGATTGACCGTCACGTTATAACGCCTCCACGGCTGAAAGGGCGAGCTTGTATGGTGACGGTGATTCGAACCAGCGATCCGCCGATTGCGAGTCGAGCGCCCTAATGTCAGGCCATACACTAGAAAGAACATAAAGAAAGAACAAGATGGAATATAGTTGGAATTTTCAACTCGAGCAGAACTTTATGTGCCCGTGAATTCAACAGTCCCTAGGGTTCACGTGCTGTCTGTAATTTTGATCTACTGACGAAAAGGAAGGCAGTCAGCAACCCCCTACTACCAGAGCTTTGTTCGGCTATTTTAGCCGAATAAAGGAATTGTCTTTCCATCACTTTTATAACATGCTAAATTTGTGGAAAGTGTTCAGCAGAATCATGTCTCAAACTTTGGACCTTGTGATACGCAGCCCGACAAACTAACCATTAGTTAACGCATGGTACAAAGGGGATAGAAATAATATTTTACAAAAATATTATTATATTGAATTATTGATTAAGGAATATCATTAAATTTCTGTTTAACTAATAAAAAAATCCAACTATTGCAAGAAAAGAATAGACAAGTACCTCTCGCATTTAAAGAAATATAACATTTCATACGAAATTGTTGTTGTAGGAATTCGATATATCTATTTGGAGTTGCAAAATTACTACAGAGAAAAGAGATGGGGTTAAGTGGGTTATAAGCAACCCCTAAGCAGATTGGGTATACAAGCTAATTAAAAAAAAATACTGCCCAAGCAGGAAGACTTGAACGTTTAAGTTCCAGAATTATACGAAAGTTAAAAACGATAAACTTATGATAGCGTATTTCTGTAGACAATGTTTATACAGTAGAACTAAATGTAAATAATTTTGCTGTATATATAAAACAAAAGATAATAAATGTGGTGGGAGAGGTGTTTGGTATTATGGTCAAATTAAAATGCAACAGCGAGAGGCTTACGGATCTAATATGTGTGTCATGATATTGTTGCGTCAGCGAGGTCACGTGACTAGTGTCACGCCACGTTTCTAGAACTATCTTGTTCCGTCGTGAATGCCCTA
>NW_013667348.1:183219-186460 GCF_000517525.1 Limulus polyphemus | reverse complement strand
GACGGAGACCAGTACGGAAGAAGATACGTCCCGTAAAATTAAGACTTTGTTGAATTGTAATTTTGTGATTGTAATTCTGTACATTTAATTAAGTTATTGTTAATTGTTATTGGTTTATTGTATGTGGCTATTGTTCGGGACAAACAATACTAAGGAGGGGCAGTGTTGCGTCAGCAAGGTCACGTGAATAGTGTCACGCCACGTTTCTAGAATTATCTTGTTCCTTCGTGAATGCCCTAGCATTTACTAGATATATGTTAGTCTGGTATATATATAAGACGCTCACAGCGTGACGGGACAATGTGTGTATAGGTAGTGAGTAATTGAACTACAGTAAGAAAGTGTTGTTGAAGTTAACGTTCGTTGATATAGCGTTTGTTAGAGAGCGACTTTTGAAAATAAGTGTATCGGTAAAGTTATATTTAGAAAGAATAAACCAGTTTTATTAAGTAAGGACTTGTGTCGCTAAAGTTTCGTCGGAACGAAGTTACGGAAAGTTAATTAACAAACGGTAACAATATAAAATACTGTTTGGTTTAAATATTAGTGATTAATTTATATTTGGGGAAGCAGCAGACACACAGTATTAGACAGATAAAAGCAAAGTTGGTGTGAAGTTGAGTAACATAAAAGTGATAGGCCTAACGTTTAATATATATATATATATATTGGAGTGAAACTAACAGTGGAAATTGAAATAAGAAAAATATGTTTATTCCGTGAAAGCAAAATTCTAAAGTAATTGAATCAGCCTGAGTGCACTTTGATAAAAGGAACATAAGATCTTCAGAAGAAAGAAGACCAGAATCGTAAGTAAATCACACCAGACTAATATTGCGATAGTATTACAGAAAATAGTTCGGCTTGTCAATTTAGATTCTAAAGTAATTGAACAGGCCTAAGTGGACTTTTGAACTCCGCCATTGCCTGGTCCCAAGTCCAGGATGAGAAAGGAGGAGGGTTGGGCGCGGGGCTAGCAACTCCACCACGTAAAAATAACCTGCTACAGAAACTGCAACAACAACATCCCAGCAGCTGCCTGGATGGGAAGACTCCTCTTCGGCGGGGCCCATGACGTGGACTGGTGAAAGCCTTTGGGAAGCCAGCTCGCCGACAAGTCTTCTTACGACCAAAGCCAGGATAGGGACCTGGAACACCAGAACCCTGTATGAGAGTGGCAAGTCAGCACAAGTGGCCAGCGAGATGAGAAGATACAACATCAAGGTTCTCGGACTATGTGAGACCCGATGGAATGGAAGCGGCCAGACCAGACTGTCTTCAGGTGAAACCATCATTTACTCTGGACATGAAGACGCGGACCACGACCACACCCAAGGAGTCACTCTACTACTGGCGTCAGAGGCTACAAGGGCATTGATGGCATGGGAACCCGTCTCAGCAAGACTTATGTCAGCAAGATTTAACTCCAAGGGCAGGAAGATAACCATCATCCAATGCTATGCACCAACCAACGCGGCAGATGAAGAAGAAAAAGAAGACTTTTACAGTTCCTTGCAGTCCCTTTTCGACCGGACTCCAAGAAGAGACATGAAGATCGTGATGGGCGACTTGAATGCTAAGGTGGGAGACGACAACACAGACAGAGAACTCATCATGGGCAGACATGGCTTAAGCACCTGCAACGAGAACAGAGAGCTGTTTATAGACTGCTGTTCTTTCAACGACCTAGTCATAGGTGGCACCATCTATCCTCACAGGAAGATCCACTAGACCACTTGGACATCACCAAATTGGAAGATGGACAACCAGATCGACCACTTCACCATTGACCGCAAGTGGAGACGAAGTATGCTGGATGTCAGAGCAAGGCGCGGCGCCGACGCAGCCTCAGACCATCAGTTGCTTGTGGCAACACTGAAGACCAAGCTGAGATCCTCCTGTGACTCTTCAGGCAGACCACACCATAAATTTAACATTCAGTTTTTGAAAGATGGCAAGAAAAAAGAAGAGTTCAACTGTGAAGTCAGAAACAGTTTTGAGGCGCTGACAGATCTGGTAGAAGAGACAATAGAGAACCACTGGGCTGAATTACAGAAGACCTGGAAGACCGCTTGTACCAAAGTACTGGGGAAGAGGCAGAGGGAGCAGAAGAAGTGGATGTCGAAAGAAACATGGGAGAAGATAGAGAGGAGAAGAAAACTGAAGCAGAAGATTAATAGATGTCAAGACCAACAAGTGAAGGGAGACTTAAGAGCAGAGTACTGGGAAACAAACCGAGAAGTGAAAAGAAGTGCAAGACACAACAAGAGGCAATACATACAAGGTTTGACACAGGAGGCAGAAGCTGCAGCTAGTCAGAATAACATGAAGAGACTCTATGAAATCACGCATGCCTTGTCAGGGAAGAGCTTCAACCTAAGTAAGCCAGTCAAGGACAAACAGGGAAGAACCACCACAAGCGATGTAGAACAGAGAACACAGTGGGTAGAGCATTTTGAGGAGATTCTGAACCGACCACTACCACCAGCTCCTCCTGATATACCACCAGCAGAGGAGCCCCTACGAGTCAACACCAACCCACCAACCAAGGCAGAGATCATCAAAGCCATCAAGTCCTTGAAGAACGGCAAGGCAGCAGGTCCTGACGGCATCCCGCCGGAAGTTCTAAAGACAGACACAGCAGCAGCAGCAGAGACACTACATCCTCTCCTGCAGAAGATTTGGGAGCAGGAGCAAGTGCCCGCCGACTGGAAGCTTGGAACCTAGTGAAGCTGCCCAAAAAAGGAGACCTTCCCAGTGTGGCAACTGGCGAGGAATCATGCTGCTGTCCATCCTCAGCAAGGTGCTGACTGGAATCATCTTGGAGAGACTGAAAGAGGCGCTAGACAAAAGACTGAGATCAGAGCAGGTAGGATTTAGACAAGATAGATCGTGTACAGACCACATCGCCACTCTGCGCATCATCATCGAGCAGTCCATCGAATGGCAGTCTCCTCTATATACGACCTTTGTTGACTTTGAAAAAGCCTTCGACAGCGTCGACAGGGAAATCATCTGGAAGCAGATGCAGCACTACAGAATTACTCCGAAGCTCATCAGCATCATCCAGCAGCTCTATGAGGACTCGTCCTGCCAGATCATCCATAATGGAAAGCTGACAAGCCTCTTCCCAGTGAAAACCAGAGTGAGGCAAGGTTGTATGCTGTCTCCGACAATCTTCCTCATCGTCATGGACTGGATCATGAGGAGAACGACTGTGGGTAGCACCACCGGCATCCAG
>NW_013667348.1:163829-182219 GCF_000517525.1 Limulus polyphemus | reverse complement strand
TTTCGACATTTGGACAAAAAAAAAGAAAAAAGAACCCATATACATGTATAATATTATATTTCTTAAATTCTGACAATGTAAAAGGACAAGTGCAGCGATTTGTCGCCAGTTGAATGAAATAAACAAGACTTGGTGTGAAGATGAACAAGAATAAAGTGAAAAAAAAATGGTTGAAGTAACAGGTTGAAATTAAGCGGTAGTAAAAAACTGGATTTAAATAAAAATGTAAATAAACTAGAGATTATTTTTGAAAGAAAATACATTCTGGCCAAAATAAATTCAAATGGAAATTAGAACAAGTTATCACTAATCATAAAAGACATAAAAGAAGTTGAATTATTTTATTAAAATATTAAATGTTGAGTTTAATGTAAAGATTTAATATTAATTTTACTAGATCTATTAGTTCTGTTGGTTTTCCTAGATCCATTAATATAATTATTGCTTTTCCTAGATCAATTAGTATACAACACTGTTTTTTTCTTGATTCGTTAGTATACAAGATCGTTTTTCTAGATCTGTTGGTATAAATATTGCTTTTCCTAGATCCATTATAGACTCATTAGTGTACAAAATTGTTTTTCCTAGATCCATTATAGACTCATTAGTGTACAAAATTGTTTTTCCTAGATCCATTATAGACTCATTAGTGTACAAAATTGTTTTTCCTAGATCCATTATAGACTCATTAGTGTACAAAATTGTTTTTCCTAGATCCATTATAGACTCATTAGTGTACAAAATTGTTTTTCCTAGATCCATTATAGACTCATTAGTGTACAAAATTGTTTTCCCTAGACCCATTATAGACTCATTAGTGTACAAAATTGTTTTCCCTAGACCCATTTTTTACATCTGTTAGTATACAATATTGTTGTTCTACATCTAGTAGTATATATTTTATCGCATAGTCTCTTGATAAACAATTTCGTCGATGTGACGAACTGCTGGAGAAGTAAAATGTATGGGAACATTTGGAAGATGTAACAAATATTGTGAAGGAAAAAATTAATGCTCATGATTTGAAACGTGTTGCAAACAATAATTAATATGCTGTTAAACACATAAACTTAAACCAGGAATTATTCCATTCACGATGTTCACTTTTATTTGTATAAGTAGCTAGGGTGTTATATGTGTATACAAGTAGAGGTTTTTTTTTATACTACAGTCTGCTTGAGCTGCACCACAGCTGTTTTTTTTTTTTGTCAAACCTGCTGTTTGGAGCGCTGCGGTTAGCCAGAATACACTTTTCAGGCTTTGAGTGGACCGTCTTAGCGAAATAAGGTCTTTGATCGAATTACCAGGCATCACTGTTTTTACACTATGCCGTGCCAGTTTCATTACAAGTACTATTCTACAATGTACAGATGGGTGTTTACCTCCCTCTCCCACCGCCACCCAAGCAGTGAACCAGTGAGGTTATCGTGATAATAGTCTAGCTAAAAAAATATTTGATCACATGGTTTTTTAGGCTTGCCAGAAAAACAAAGAGTACCTCATACATTGATGCATGAATTATAGATTCGAAGAGTAGCGATATTGAACACTGTTCAGGGTGCTGTCGCCGGTCAATGAAACACGTAAAAAATACACAACTAAGGTCATGTATCAGTGCACGCGAAGTGAACGTGAGATATGTCGTCGAATGTCAGTTGAGAAACTGATAAATTTCAAAATTTAAGTAAAATTTTAAAATTTTAGTAAGTATAAAAACGCACTTACGGGTTTTATGAAATATGTTCTTTCAGGAGGTGAGTCGCCAATCAGATATAGAACGCATTCAAAACCCACGTCAAGACTGTAAAAAGATCAAACAAGTCACACAGTTTTAAACTTAAAACAAGATCTGTTTTACTTAAAATTAGACTAAAAGAAAATATAATAAATATGTGATTAATTTAATGAAAGGACTGCCATAATTAAATTAGGCAATTAATATTTAGAGAAAATATAAAACGAACATGTGATTAGCGAGGGTAGGTATTTCATTATTGTTTGATTAGCTATTTTCAAATTCTGCAATAAAGAACTAAAAGCTATAGATAGTTATCTTGATTTTACGATTTACAAATACAAGTTCTTTTAAAGAACATCTCGAATTTATTTCGTATTTCTTATCCTTGGAGCAATATAAAGACAGTTTATCGTGGTCAAAAACTTGCCTGAATCCGTAACAGTTAAAAATCCTGTTGCACTTTGCTGCACACGCTAGGTTTTCATGTCGACGAGTTGTAGTTGCATTTCCAACTCTTGTGTAAGAGAAGGAACTCACCTTTCCGTTCACATACGTCTTTTCAATTATGTTGCTGGAAACAAGTAAAAGTATTCCTACAAAAGGATGACCGTAAAGAAGTTTCATGTTCTAACTGTAAATGGAAAGAAAAATCTCGATCTTAATACCTGTTGTAATTATTAGTTTATTAACATCTAATGATCATATGTTAATATCAAATATAATGAGCATTTAAAATACAACTGTATAGTAAGAATTATGTTCAAATAACTGTATAGTTAGTTTGTTTAACGCATTTGTACTATAGTGTATTTAGTTATTTTAAATGCATTTGCACTACTGTGTAGTTAGAAATCTGTTTAATGCATTTGTATTACTGTATAGTTGGAATTCTATTTAATGCCTTTGTACTACTGTATAGTTGGAATTCTGTTTAATGCCTTTGTACTACTGTATAGTTTGAATTCTGTTTAATGACTTTGTACTACTGTATAGTTTGAATTCTGTTTAATGCCTTTGTACTACTGTATAGTTGGAATTCTGTTAAATGCATGTGTACTATTATGTACTTACAGTTATTCTAGATGCATTTGTACTGTTGTGTAGTAAGAGTTCTTTTTAATACATCTGTACTACTGTATGGTTAGAATTCTGTTTAATGCATATGTACTATTGCGTACTTAAAAATATTTTAAAAGATTTGTACTATTGTGTATTTACAGTTATTTAAAATGATTTGTACTATTGTGTTGTAAGGGTTCTGTTTAATGCATCTGTACTACTGTATAGTTAGAGTTCTGTTTAATGCATCTGTACTACTGTATAGTTAGAGTTCTGTTTAGTGCATTTGTACTACTCTATAGTTAGAATTATGTTCAATACATTTGTACTACTGCATAGTTAGAGTTGTTTAATGCATTGATACTACTGTATAGTTAAGAGTTCTGTTTAATGCATTTGTACTATTGTATATTTAAAGTTCTATTCAATGCATTTGTACTACTGTATAGTTAAAGTTCTATCCAATGCATTTGTACTGCTGTATAGCTGAAGTTCTGTTTAATGCATTTATTCTGTAGTTAGAATTCTGTTTAATTCATTTGTACTACTCTATAGTTAGAGTTGTTTAATGTATTTGTACTATATAGTTAGAGTTGTTTAATGTATTTGTACTATATAGTTAGAGTTGTTTAATGTATTTGTACTATATAGTTAGAGTTGTTTAATGCATTTGTACTACTCTATAGTTAGAGTTGTTTAATGCATTTTTACTATATAGTTAGAGTTGTTTAATGTATTTGTACTATATAGTTAGAGTTGTTTAATGCATTTGTATTATTCTATAGTTAAGAGTTCTGTTTAATGAGTTTGTACTACTGTATAGTTAAAGTTATGTTCAATGCATTTATACTACTCTATAGTTAGAGTTGTTTAATGCATTTGTATTATTCTATAGTTAAGAGTTCTGTTTAATGAGTTTGTACTACTGTATAGTTAAAGTTATGTTCAATGCATTTATACTACTGTATAGTTAGAGTTGTTTAATGCATTTGTACTACTCTATAGTTGAGAGTTCTGTTTAATGCATTTGCACTACACTATAGTTAGAGTTCTGTTTAGTGCATTTGTCCTACTCTATAGTTAGAATTCTGTTCAACGCATTTGTACTACTGTATCGTTAGAGTTCTGTTGAATGCATTTGTACTAATTTATAGTTAGAGTTCTGTTCAGAGTAGAAGGAGAACAACCACTCAACAGCACTCGCTTTGTGTGCGGTTACTCTTAACTGAATAGCGGGAAAAACTGTCACTGATATAATGCCACAACCGCTGAAAATACAAAAAGCGTTTAACAACAAATCGCCGATCGAATCTTGGATCATCTGATACGCAGCTCAGTATGTTGTTACACGTTTAGAAACTTGATCTAATAACTGTTTAAAGTCAGCTTATATATAGCAGAAACAGTCAAAATTGTAAAAACACGTTTAATAAACATTTAAAAGGTTCCTCCCGTATCTATGAACCCGTAAAATGTTCCTTGCTTCACTTGTTTATAAACTGTTGAAAGGCACGTGTTTTAGTAAAGGTTTTGCAAACACAGCGTGATATTGCAGCACAAAAAGTTACTTAACACGGACAAAAACACGCGAGAGAGAAAAGTTGTTGAAGGAACAGTTGGAATCAGGAATATTGAATTTTCCCTCTATACTTAGACTAATGTGATGATTTCACCTTCTAAGGCATTTTGAGAAAGTCTTTGGTGAGTAAGGTTTCTGCATACTATTTAGCCTTACATTTTGAGAAAGTCTTTGGTGAGTAAGGTTTCTGTATACTATTTAGCCTTACATTTTGAGAAAGTCTTTGGTGAGTAAGGTTTCTGTATACTATTTAGCCTTACATTTTGAGAAAGTCTTTGGTGAGTAAGGTTTCTGCATACTATTTAGCCTTACATTTGAAGATATTTCGTTCGGAAAACAAACGGTGTGTGGTAAGTTGTTAATGCTTAGTTACCTAGTCTAAACTACCCGAGTTCCTTATTTCGCTGACTGACGTGGAATAGTGATTAGTGCGCTCGACTCGCAATCTTCAAATTCCATCACCGAACATGCTCGTCCTTTCGGCTGTAGGGGCGTAATAATGTTACAGTCAATCCCACTATTCAATTATAGTAGCCTAAGAGTTGGCAGTGGGTGGTGTTGAAAATATGTCTTGCCTGTGGTCTATCATTTCTAAATTAGGGACGGCTAGTGCAGGTAGCCCCGATTAGCTTTACGCGAAATTCAACAGTCAAACAAACAAACCGTATATCAGTTAAATATCATAAAGTAATTACAATCTAACAAAGATTTGAAGTTAATAGAAAGTGTTAGAAGTCAGAGCTAGGAAAGTTTTGTTTCTATATCAAAATGCATCACAGGTAAGCAGATATGATAGAAATAGGTAAAAATCATTCACATCTAAATTATTGTAAACTAATGCCACTATTCACCTACCTTCCTCGAGGATCGGTTAATGTAAACTAATGCCACTATTCACCTACCTTCCTCGAGGATCGGTTAATGTAAACTAATGCCACTATTCACCTACCTTCCTCGAGGATCGGTTAATGTAAACTAATGCCACTATTCACCTACCTTCCTCGAGGATCGGTTAATGTAAACTAATGCCACTATTCACCTACCTTCCTCGAGAATCGGTTAAACTGTAAAGCTTTTCAAGACACAGCCTTTAAGGACACCTGGTTGTCGGACAGTTGTGTTCGGATATATATATAGTAGAGACAAATGCTATGGGTATAGACAACTTTCATTTGAAAAGCACAAAACAAATAACAACGTTTCGACCTCATATCAGCCGTCTCTACTATATATATATTTACATCAAGTGGGTTTCTTGTCATCATGAAACATGTTCGGAGATATGTTGTTAACAGTGTCAAGCAATGTAGAGTTAGGTTGGAGGTTGGGGCGTATCAACCTATCACCTGGAGAACACTGTCGTATGTAAAGTCTGATTTACGAGAAGTTTTATAGAAAGCGTTAATTAATAAAAGTCTATTAAAAAACAACTCAAGGCCTTATCAACATTATAACGAGGTTTATGAATACATAAAACTTCGAATGAATTCAGTTACTTCGGAGTGAATTTAATTTCAGTTCTTCTTGTTTTCCTTTTAATACCTGTTTTGGTTAGATTTTATATTCTACATATTTATTAGTGGAGAAGGTAAAGTACAAGGAGACAAGAAAACAAACAAGTATAAAATTAAAAAGTAGTTTTAATGGTTGTGAAGATGGTTACTCAAGTTGTATTTTAAAGATTTGTATATGCGACAGAGGGTTCAGTTGGTTATATTGAAACGATTTTAAATATGCCAATCAGCTAGTCGCGTGACAACTGACACAAAGTCGCGGTGGAACGGAATGTATCAGAACATTTGACATTGTTTGGTATTTCGTCGGTAGCGTGATGCCAGCAGAATTGATCGTTTTTATGAAGGGTATATAACAGCTTTTTCTGATGCAAAATATTCGTACACTCAAATCATAAAGGAATATTCAAATTTATAATTATCAAGACAGTGATATTTTTTGTACGTAGTGGCATTGGAAAACAAAGGAATATGTATAAACATGAAGAATCAGGACCACCTAGAAAAAGGACCTGTAACAAGTAGTAACCTTGGCGGCGTAGAAAGCAAAGTGCGGCGTCTTGTAATATGAGAGAGTCTATTAACATAGGAAACAGTATGCAATATAGTGAAGTCATGTGTACACAAGTTGCTTGCACGACAGATCCAGAAAAATTAGACCAAGTGTAAGAATGGTACTTAACCGGGGGAAAATGGCACTATGTGATAACACTCGACGAAACGTATTTGTATCTTCATAACTGTAACAAGTATCGTGCCATATTCTACCGGTCAATTTCCAAAAGTAGTACACAGCAGGTCACGAAACTTCTTCAAGGAATTCATGACCATTGCAGGATACTGTGCCAGGACAACCTAACAATCCGGAGAGTGGACATAAAGGTCCAAGTGAACTCTACTTAAAATCAAATAAATATTCCGGTTCCTTTGCATCACACAAATATACTAGCTTTGTATGCAAACGTGGCCAACTGGGTATAGAGTTCAGTAAGCTAAGGCTTAATGGGTCATACCTGCCATTCAACTTTTACGTACCTCAAGCAGCTGGAAAACTGAAATAGGTATTCATGCTGTTCTATATGAAGACACACCGGGTAAATCGTCTATTGATGTTTGCGATTATTGAAATAACTACTGGGAAATTGTCATATTCGTACACTAGATGTATTATAGAAACCCTACAAGGAAGAGTTGTTTTCTTAAGGCATAATAATATTAAGATAAACCATTTGCAATAGAAACTACACTGCACATGACTAGACGTGTCAACATGGACTGTAACAATGCCGTGAGGCTCTGAGATTGTTTTTAATATAATGCATATATACTCAAACCCCTGTAATGCCGTAGTGCACATGCAAATCACGGTGACATATTTGGCATCAATAAAATTGAATTATGGTGAGTTCCCCAACCATTTGATGATGCAATGTTACCATGATTAAAGCTTTACCTCATTTGATACACACAGCCTACTGTGATATGCAAGCATATCGTATATTTTCTACCTGTATTAGTGATTTAATAACTTTTAACATTTTTATTTAGTTTGTAGGCAGTTTTACCATAAACTCTGGTCCAGCAATCGTTGAGATTGCCTTGTTTTATGTGATGTGTTTCTTTGAGTTTCTATAGTAGATAATGCCTATTCTGCCCAAGAGGATACTGCAGTAATATATAACATCTAGGGTGAGAGGATTAATTAATTAAAATGACACGTAAATATTCTCGTGTGCCATCAGTGAGTACATGGTTGATTTCTTCTATGTAAACTTAAAGTTAAATAAATCAAAACTGCACTTGTGCATGTGTATATAGTTAAAAGAGGTAAAATGATAAGATAATTGCACATTAAATAGTTTATTAAAAACAGGGTCCAACCTTAAAAAGACTCTACATATTTCGTTGTTCTACATCACCATCCTCAAGAGTAAACGCTAAAGTTGGATCACGACTTCTATAATTACGTTGATAATTTGTATACTTTTAGCGCCATCTAGGTTTAAACACGACAAAGAGTTCGTTCTGCTCAGGCCGACTCATTTAATATATATTTTTCTACTGCATTTTTCTGTTCCTTGATCCTAAATTTCAAATTTCTGCACGTTTGACCAATGTAAACTCGATCACAGACACAAGGAATTTTATAAATCCCACATTTAACAGCTTATTCGACTATTTTTTATACCTGCAAGAAAAAAAATAAAGCAAATGAGTCGGCCTTACCAGAACATGTGGCAAGCATATCTCATGTCATAGACTGGAAAAATGTTAAACTGATAAATCAGGTGGAGTTGAAGAGTGAACTAAACATCAGAAAAACTAGAAATTGGAAAAAAAAATTGTGCTGAACAAAGAGGTTGGCCCAGGATTAGAAGAAACGAAGATTTGGACACGTTTTATAAACTTTGTGGTGTGTTTAATTCTAGACGACGCTAAAAGAATGTTTTGTTTATTTGAAGTTAAACACAAAGCTACATAATGTGCGCTGCTCCCCACGGTTTCTAGCGTTGTAAGTCCGCAGACTTTCCGCTGTGCCACTGGGGAGCGTGTTTTGTTATAGCAAAGCCAAATCGGGTTATCTGCTGTGTCTATCTAGGGGAATCGAATCCCTGCTTGTAGCGTTGCAACTCTGAAGACTTACCACTGTCCATCTGGAGTACCTAAAAAAATCCTAATTGTTAATATATAAGTCATTATCCAACTTTAATTTTTACTCCTGAGGTTGGTAGCATACAGCAACAAAATATGTGGTCTTTTTAGGGCTGGCCCTTGTTTTAAATAAACTATTTTTTGTGCAATTACTTTAACCTATTGCTCCTTTTAATTAGTTGCAGTTGTCACAAATAATACAGTAAGTTAAACATTTAGATAGGATATAATTATTAATATAATAGGCTGACATAGGGTCCTTAACATATATTAATGCAAGCGCAAATGTTGCATCTGCTCCTCTGACAACTGTACCTACCATTTTCTTTTATTACCTGGTTGCTGTATGTTGTTCGAAAATTGACTGTAAACGAGTACACTTTTAATGCTAGTGTCTCGTTTATAAGAAACTAGCGAAAGTACCAGGCTTCTCTTGGGTTATTAAGTTGATATATTCTAGATGACTATGTTATAGATAATTATAGATGTCACTATACGTCACGTTATCTAACCTATATAAAAGCCCGTGTGTGCCACGTCACGTCACGCTTGATTTTAAATTTAAATCATTTCTGAATTAATATATTTTCTGTTATATCACCAATGGTTTTAATGAAAATAAATATTTTTAAACAATGGGGACTCTAAATTAAGAAATCAACAAATATTTTTCTAGTTTTATAGTTTATACATTTTATACTTTCAGTACACAGACTAACAACAATATTAGTTTATACTTTTTATTGCTAATAAGGTGTTCCAACATGACATAAAAGCCATTGTTGGAACGAATTGTTGCCAAAACGCACTGGCTTTTCTGTATATTAGATGTTGTTATATAAGGAACAATTTCTTTTCTATGTGGTTTTTGCTTGCTCACCTCACAAAAAGATGCGCACGCGCACATGCCCATGAATAAGTAATAATACCCAGGTGCACACCCTCAGGGTCCACTTAGTATGTGTGCAAAAACACACGCACACACGTGCGTGTCTGTGATTTATATTTGTATTATAAGGTACCACTTCTTTTCTATGTGGTTTTTCGATAGCTTGCCAAACTAAAAAGATGCACGCGCACACGTGGATAAGATAAGTAATAACATCCAGGTGCACACCTTTAAGGTCCACTTAGTATGGGTGAAAAACATTTTCAGGTTTCTAGGTTATTTTCTCTTGGAGAGATTGTGGTCACACACACAGACAAACAGATCAAGAGACACGCCCTTTTATTATTATCATTGATGGGCGTAAGTAACTGTGAATCTTATTTCTGCATGATAGTTTGATACAGTAGCTGAAATAAACAGTAATTATTTGTTATCGTTTTTAAACTATCAATTATCAGCTTCAGATACAAACTGTCTACATGAAACTTTATGTGGCGTTCAGCGGTGAGTTTTGGGGATATAAAACTAAAATGTTTGTTAAATCCCTGCAGCAGACACAGCGCAGATAGCCCATTATGTAACTTTTGTACAGAAGCAAACAACAATTCGCTAATAATGCAAAAAACAATAAACTGTGTTTAATTACTAGTAAACAATGAGCAACACACTGAAGTAAAACAAAAAGAACCGCCCGGCATAGCCAGGTGGTTAGGACGCTTGACTTGAAATCTGAGGGTCACGGGTTTGAATCCCCGTCCTACCAAATATGCTCATCCTTTCAGCCGTGGGGGTGTTATAATGGGACGGTCCATCCCACTATTCGTTGGTAAAAGAGTAGTCTAAGAGTTAGCAATGGGTGGTAATGACTAGCTGCTTTCCTTTAGTCTTTCACTGGTAAATTAGGGATGGCTAGCGCAGATAGCCCTCGTGTAGCTTTGTGTAAATTTAAAATCAAATACAAAAGAACCCTGTGAAATAGACTATACACATGATACTAACCAGTTTATTAACAATTTAGAACACGTGAGCCACAATAAAACTCTCACTACCATTGGGCGAAACCTTTTATAAATTCAGTTTGCGTGATCGGATTTAATGTTCGGAGCATATTTGAAAAATTGAAACTGATCCTTAATAATTTAAAACCACGGGTAAAATATATAATGTCATCAAAAGTAATATTAACATGAAATAAAAAGAATTAGATTTTACTCATAAATTTTCTTTTAATATAATATTTAAACTCAAGGAAAGATAAAACGGCGAGAAGACCCAAAATAAAAACAACAAACAGAGACATTACGTAGGAAAAAGGGTTCGCTAAAATGTAATTCTGGAATTCACATGAACTATTTTTTAACCTTTTGCATGCGGTTTCTTGAGTTAAGTTGAAATATAGAGCCCGAAATAGAAATTAAGAAATATAATAGTTGTACCTAAACCAGTGCAACGTATCTGTTGAAAAAAATTCAGTAATCTTTGGATAAAAAAATAAGACGAAAACCACTAGCAAAAAAAAAAAAATATTATCCGTAAAATAATTAGAATACGTTTTTCCAACTATATATATTGTACAGACATAACTTTTTATTATCTTAACTTTCATAAAATATAGTGCAATGCAAAGTTTGAAGAAGATGAAATGTTTTTGATATTTCGCTGTTTGACACATTCAAGACATAATCTCATTATTTCACAGCTATATAAGCAGAATCCAGCTGTCTTTTTATATTTTAATACAACGGGTCCATACCTAAAAACAAACCCCATTAGAACACCCGCTCGTGGTATCTGAGCACGTGTGCTATGTTTTATTCCGTAATCATGTGAGTGGGATATGAAGACAGTTTCAAACGTGTGGTCCCCTGGATCCCAAGAATGTCCAGGAATACAAAACCAAATGTCAGATTCGGATTCAGCGACCCCGCCTACTCGTAGACCTCAATCATGACTAGGTGCCCCTCCAAAGGCGGTTATTTCCCCTTTGTAGGAGCTACATTATATATATATAAGGACATTTCCCGACCACCACAAGTTTATTCCTGCCAGATCCAAAACTGTAGGAGGAGTTCGCGGACAAATAAACTCGCAAACATACGATACAGGACACTGAAATATACTTATTAAAACTATAATTAATACACTGAACAAAAGGTATGTAAATATTCACACTAATGGACTTCTAACTAACCCTTTTGCAAGTCAAGTAAATTTGGTGTACATTTAAGCGTATATGTTAAGTTTTTTTAAGATTTATTAATTTAAATTTCCAGATTAAAGGCAAAGCTACTAAGGCTATCTGCCGCTGACTCTACTGACTAGAGGGAAGGCAGACGGTCACCAGCACCCTACCACCTACTATCCATGCTTGCCACTCTTATAACGCACCCATAGCTTTAAAGTGCTGGAAATATTTTGAGGAATAATACAGATTCAACCTAGGAATCTAGAGCTCAACCACAAAACCAATCTGCGTCAAGGGATTAAAATAGATTGAATTATAAACGCATATTTACACACACATATAAGTGCTATCATACATTTTCATATACAGGCGTGTACATGTAAAATACACAATTGATTTTAGATATACCTCAGGCATAAAACTAATGAATCTATTAGACTAACTGTTAAACTTATAACGAAGAAAATAGCTTATTATTCGGAGATTCCATTGGCTTACCGCTATACCTGTGTATACATTATAAACATTTTAGATACATATATGTTGATTGACATTAGCTGTTACGGCTTAGCATTAGAAATAGTAAATTAGTTTTGAAAATTAAAGTATCAATTAGTAGCCGAATATATAAATGATATTGATTGAACCACATTAACTCACCAATTGGATAACTTCAGCATAATCGCCATCAACTTTAACACTGAAATGACGCTATACAAAAACTTAACATATACGGTAATTGTTTAGATACTCTGAACAAAGATAATTTTAAAAAAAGCTTGAACGTTGAAATCACTCTCTCTGTTATAGCTGGTCAGGAATATTTTTGTTTTAGTTTCATCATGAACCATTTAAATTCTCGGTTGTATACAATAAGTTTTGATCCAAGAACTGGTTAAAAGCCGAGTGATTATCACGTAATTAGAATTCTCAACATTCTTAAATAGGCATTTCTTGCTTGCGAATAACTATGAAGCTTTTTTCTAGTCTTAAGACTTTTTTAAATTTATTCTTCAGAGCTCCGATCTTACAAATAAAACAGAATACTTAGATATGCAAGTAATTTCTTATTTTGTAGCTTTTATTGGTTTCCTTAACTACCGTTTAGCTTTAGTAAATTGTTCTGGAATGTACGTACAGCCCTCAGAGGCAAGATATTTTCAATGCGATTAATAGAAATGAGCAAACACACATTAGGTAGGCTATCTTAAAAGTAATTGGGCGCACTGTATTCCTTCATGCTTCACATCTGCTCTACTTTACTTATGGTAATTGTGAGATTATTTTCGTCTTTTATTTTTTTTGAACGACATTATACTCTGTAAGAAAGTTATTGTGCTTTGTTTCTTTAACGTATATTCTGTAATTTATTTCACAGAAGTATAAAATGAAAGAATACCTAATTTTATCCACTCTGAAATAAATTTCAAAACTGTTCTCGCCCTAAGATGACTGAGCGGTAAGCTTGAGAGCTTATAACGCTAACATTGGAGGTTTGATCCTTATCGTTGGTACCGCACAGATAACCCATTGTGCAGCTTTGTGTTTATCAACAAGCAAACAAGCATAATTTCTATTAATAACAGATCCATATTATATTTATAACGAAAACGGCGTTAGAAAGTTAAGAACATTATTATAATTATTGTTAGACGAGTACATAAAATGTTAATGTTTATTTTTGGTTTTAATAATACATTCTAGATTTAGGTACTAGAAACTATTTCAATCTTTAAAAATAGGCATGGTTAATTAAACTGCCTTGTTAAAAATTCTTGCCTTTATTTCCTTGTAATAAAAGTTTAAAACGTGGTTGGCAGTTTCTGTGAAGGAAAACACCCCCTGTGGTCTTCCAGCGAAATATATTTGTTTGTTTGTTGAATTTTGCGCAAAGCTATTCCAGAACTATTTTAAAAGCAATAGACCAGAGGGAAAGTACCTAGTCAATACGGTCCACCGCCAGCTCTTGGGCTACTCTAATCGAATAGTGGAATTCCCGTAACATTATAACTTTTCCCCCACAACTTAAAAAGTCAGCATGTTCAGTGAGGAGATTCAAAACCCCAACACACAGATTGCGAGCCAAGCAACCTAACAAGAAGGCCATGCCAAACCGAAATATATATATATGAGTAAAAAACACCTGTGAAGAGTATTAGCACTAAGATTTTAAATATGTGTAAAAGTGTGATTTTTCATTTATTTCCAACTGTAAAGAGAACCGAGAAAATGTGTTTCGTGTTCACGGGAGGATAATCATAGATCGAGTTGGTCCTGTGAAAGAGCTATGTATTTCGGAACTGGCGAATCAGGTTCGAAACCGTGCGATACCACAAAACATTCCCTGCATCTTAAGCTGTATTTGCATTATAAGAGTGACAGTAAATCCTTTAAAGTGGATAGTGGGTTATAGGGTACTCCTCATTAGAGTAGCCGATGAGTTGGCGGTAAAATCTGTTAACTAGTTGCCTTCTTTCTAGTCTATCAGTGAGAATTATAGCATTATCATAAATACAATCAAAAATTCATTTTGCAAAACTACCTCTGCTACCCATCCCTAATCTGAACTTATAGACTAGACAGAAGGTACATACTCAACAAAGTACACCGCCAAATTTTGGGCTACTCTAATCGAATATTGTGATTTGACTATAGCTCGTATAACGCACCCGAGGTCCCAAATGTGCGGAGATATATTTCGCGATAAAATAAGAATTTAGGATCGGCACGCTAACCTATGCCACACGCAAGCTTATTTTGCAACTGGAAACCAGTTTATAAAATATACATTTTAAGACTTTTGTTGATCTTTCTTGGGGAGTTTCGGAAAAATTATTTAAATTTTTTAAAATATTTTCGGATATCCCTTTGCTTGTTTTTTCACCCGTTTCTAAGCCACTTTGTTCTTCCTAGCAGAGTGATCGTAGGACGTTTTCTTCTCCTCTACCGGATGTTCTAATCTAAATTCACCCTTATTTATCGAATGTTTCCCAAATCATTTAGACCTCTACTGTTAAGATTTTCTAAAGTAACATTATCTGGCCTTATCAAGTGTTTTAACAATAAATGTTTCCTATCCTATTTAGTGGTAAGAAATATACGTCAACTACATACAAATGTTTTTAAAGTCGCTGTGTTTTCCTCTACCAACTGTATTTTTTTATTTGCTTTTTATTATCTTCTATGTACCTTTGCAAATCCATATGACTGGAAGAAGCAAATTGATGCGGACCTCGTTTTGAAACCTAGGCTGGTAAAGCATGATATTACATGATAGTTGTGTGATATTACATTACAATAATGTTTACGTCTTTTTTTTTCTGACCGTATAATTTCAACCGCATACTTATCGAGTTGCATGCAGCTCAATATCAAATCACAGATACAAAGAGATACAAAGATCATGCTTCGCTAGCCTAAGACTTAAGGTATCATATCTCATAAATTACTGAAATAAATAACGCCTCAGCTGAGGCTTTGTATGTTTTATCTTACTTTCTCTTTTATTGTATAAAGGTGAGCATTTTTTTTTCACCATCTGTCTAAAAACAAATGTTCGAACACACACACACGAGTTCTTTATACGTGCTTCCCCAGTGACACACCGATATGTCTGCGTACTTTTACAACGCTAGAAACCTGGTTTCGTTACCGGTGGTGGGCAAAGCACAAATAGCCCATTATGTACCTTTGTGCTTATACTACAAATAAACAAACAAATCTTCGTGTGTATTTGGTGTTGCTGAATATTCACATGTAAGATGTTACTGAAGAATTCCTCAGACTTCCACTAATGTGCTCCCTTGCAAAATCAGTCATTTACGGGATTAGAGTTTGTATATGTATGTAGTCATTGTCACATGTGGCCAACAGGAGAGTGGGGGTGACTTTGGCTCCAACAAGAACTTAGCCACTTTTGCAGACAGATTATGTCACCTAGATGGGAAAGCATATTTTGCCATTGCAACTTCAGATCATAAGGATATTCTAGTGGATAAGTTTATCAAATGTCTCCCAAGTAAAATAACAAGAGACATATGGGTGACAGAGACATCTACATTCTAACAGAATGTAGTTTTGTGATGACTAGATTAAATGTTTAGCTTTGTAAAGGTTTATGGAAAGGATGAAGTCAGTAGTAGTAGCTACAACGACTCTGACTTTGCCAGAACAACCTCTCAAGGTGTCTACACCTCAGAAAGCTTGGGTCCAAACTAGAGCTCCTTTGCCACAAGCACCTCAAAGTGTTTTGACACAGCCACACTAGATATGAATGAATAATAATGGGCTCCTGTTATTGTTATGCCACAGTAGCATCAGATCTCTCCTCCAGACAGCAATCTATACTAGAAGAATGTAGTGTAAACTTTGTGTGTAAATTGGTAGGATCTTTCAGATAAAACTGACCATATCTTATGTCCAAGTGAGAAAAAAGAACATACAATTCTGTCCAACTTCACAGAAGATGCAGGAGAACCATAGATAAATCATGGCTACTGTAATTCCTTTTATATTAAACTAAATTTGATCTTTGACATGAAGAAGTGCAGCTTATGCCAACGAGTGATAGTCAAGTCAGGATATACAGGACTGGATGGGGCTTGCTTTGTTTGTGTTAGAAAAAGTAAATGAAAGTTAAGTCAGATATCTGGTATATGTTGAAGGTGCCAGAACTCTGGTAGACTTTATAATGAATCAGGTACTCCGAGCTAATATTGAGTAGATATAACTCAAGAATTACATTTCTGATATCATCTCATTTATATCACTTGAAGAATGAAAGTAGTTGTCTCCTCTCTTAAGTCAAGCATTCGTATCTTAGGGAGAGCCATACTGTAGAAATTGTCAGTCAGTTTTATTTATGCAACCAGTTTATTGCAAATTTGAAAGAAAACTATCCAGGGTAGATCAGATTGGTTCCAAAAACTATTGACTACATGAGTATGTGTTTAGGAGGAAGTCACAATGTACAAGTGATATTCCATGATGTACCATAGTCTCAGTCTTGTTGTGCACTAGTGAATTATTTTAGTGATGAAATAAGTTTATGAAACACGCTCTTTTTTCTTTTCTTTTTTTTTCCAGAAACAGTTGTATGTTATATGGTAGCATATTCTCAGTGGTTAGCTATAACTACAAGCATTTGGCTATTCATATTCCCTCTACAATGATTACTGGCATGATGAGTGAAGCAGAAATAAATGAAACTAACTGTACAGTAAGGGTTGCTGAATTTACCCATGTCTAACAATAAATGAACAGTGACCAGAACATTTGAAATCATTAGTTTACCATTGCATAAATAATGTTGACTTTTTACCCATGTCCAACAATAAATGAACAGTGACCAGAACATTTGAAATCATCAGTTGGTCATTGCATAAATAATGTTGATTTGACACAACGACAGGAACTCAGTGAGTTACTGGTTGCATATTCCAATGTGTTTATAGGAGCAAATGCAATTTTAGTCAAACAATAATAACTTGTCATGACATAAACATGGGTGATGCACGTATTATTAAACAACCATTATGCAGGCCTCACTGAAGCACGAGAGCATAGCTAGTACTGAGATACAGTGGATGTTGACGAATGAAACTGTATAACATTCTGAGAGTGCTTCATGATCTCCAATAATGACTGTCAAGAAGAATGGTACACCAAGTTTAAGCGTTGAAAAGAGTGACCCATATTGATGCCATTACCCTGTCATGGACAGAAAAATAGCTGGATACAGTGGAAGACACCTGTTGGTTTAGCACACTAGACCTGACTTTTAGATATTGGTAAATAGAGCTGGATGATGAAAGCAAACCTAAGATTGATTTCAACACTCAAGATAGTTTGAGCAAATTTTGTCATGCTATTTAGCCTGTGTTTAATGTTTGTCACTTTATAGTAGTTGGTGTAGCTAACAATGAGAAAAATATTTATCTATGACAATTATGTCTTAATTATTGGTTACACATTTCAGTATGGTACTGAAAGCCAGGACATGATTTTTCAACAGATAAAGAAAACAAATATAAACTAGAAGGCGTGGAAATAAGTATTTATGCATGTATAGTTGAAATTCCTCATCCTATCGTTGGAAGGGATTTGGTGTCTACTGATACTGTGTAAATTGCAGTGATTAGAGACTTTCTTCATTCATTATCAAAATGAGAGACCCACAGTTTCCTAAGCTTTGCATCATATTATCTACATTTTGTAGCCAATTTCATCATGATCACTGCATTTTCTATGGAATGGTGGTAGAAGTGAGGAGATTGATGAACCAAGAGCAAAGAGAGCATTGTGTTTTATGACTAGGAGAAAAGGTGTTGGTATACTTATCTGGCTGGTTGAACAAGTCAGATCAGGAAGCCCTAATGGATGAGCAGGGTGAAAGCTTCAATATTAACCAAGATGCTGATGTTAATCTATCAATAAAATTGGGATTATCTGCTAGAATAGTTGTTAGGATGGTTCATTGTTTGACAAATTAATGACTGAAAAAAATTGCAAGCCTTATTTGCTGAGCTGTCAAAGAGAATTTCATTGTCAGATGTCTACAAGCTATCATAAGATATCTGTTTGATTACAGTACAATTAGTGTGGTTATTATATGTAATGCATAGAACATTTACAATTATCATGACTGTAAATGATCACTAGGAATTCAGAAACATCCGTATGCTTAAATGACTTTGTGATACTTGCTTTCCAAGCAGTTAACTGAAAGTTTGCGAGGAATATTGGCAGAAATTTTATATGAGAAACTACCTGAAA
>NW_013667348.1:148598-162842 GCF_000517525.1 Limulus polyphemus | reverse complement strand
TTACAAGGTTAATGATGAACTACTGCATGATCTTCTGAATGGATTACAGGATTAATGATGAACTACTGCAGGACGTTCTGAATGGATTACAAGGTTAATGATGAACTTGTGCATGATCTTCTGAATGGATTACAGGATTAATGACGAACTACTGCAGGACGTTCTGAATGGATTACAGGGTTAATGACAAACTACTTTGCAGTAGTTCGTCATTAACCCTGTAATCCATTCAGAACGTCCTGCTCATTAACCTTGTAATCCATTCAGAACGTCCTGCAGTAGTTCGTCATTAATCCTGTAATCCATTCAGAACGTCCTGAACTACTGCAGGATCTTCTGAATGGATTACAAGGTTAATGATGAACTAGTGCACGATCTTCTGAATGGATTACAGGATTAATGACGAACTACTACAGGACGTTCTGAATGGATTACAAGGTTAATGATGAACTACTGCAGGATCTTCTGAATGGATTACAAGGTTAATGATGAACTACTGCAGAATCTTCTGAATGGATTACAAGGTTAATGACGAACTACTGCAGGACGTTCTGAATGGATTACAAGGTTAATGATGAACTACTGCAGGATCTTCTGAATGGATTACAAGGTTAATGATGAACTACTGCAGGACGTTCTGAATGGATTACAAGGTTAATGATGAACTACTGCATGATATTCTGAATGGATTACAATACACGAGAATAAAATTCCACGCAAGACAAATAAAAATAAAACTATAGATTATTACGATGATTTTGTATCCTAAAATATATTTTAAAAAATCACACAGTTAATTGTTAAACGACTTAGAGCCAAATAATGCAACATTTCACAGAAGGGATCCTTCAATGTTCTCCATGAAGCAGAATAAACTCTCGCAGTAGAGCGTTTAGGACCACAACGCTGCTTCCAGACTAGAACCTAAAGTCAATCTGGAGCAACATATTCAAGTCTACAGTTATGAAAGAAAACCATACTATCCAAAAAGTTATTGCAATGTATTTTGATCATCTAGAGTGATTTATAGCAATAAGTTAACTCGGTAAATGCTAGAGGTATCATCCAGAAAAAACACATGTCCATGTGTGAATATACACACACATACATACAGTTTCGATGACGAGGAACCCACTTTGAGACTAATAATGGCTGGAGACGGCTTGAATGGGTAATGAAGAAAATCTTTAATATAAGTTTAACATAACAGCAAATGTGCAACGTTTCGACAAGGTTCTGATGATGACAAAACCTTGTCGAAACGTTCTACATTTGCTGTTATGTTAAATTTATATTAAAGTTCTTTTTCATTACCCATTCAAGCCATCTCCAGCCATTATTACATACATACAGTGTTCGTTTTCATGAACAAAGTTTAACACACTGTGTACTTTGTTTGTGATACGATGTATAGTAGCCTGGTGTTATTTGATTTCCTTTCTTGACAGTAGATTGGACACTGTACACCATTTCGTTATCTCTTTATAAAGCAGAGAGAAAATGCATGAACTTTCGTAAATTACTTTCGAAATTTTAATTAAATATTTTGACTCATCCATCACTTAAGTTGGACACTACTATCCTGGTTGGCTTCCTATAATAAGGTAGTTTGTCCTTGTTTCGTGTGGATCACGTGTGTACACGCTGTATGTAACAGTGGTGGACGAGAGGGCCAGAAAACTATGATTAGTTAAATAAATTCATCTACATATGTACACACACATACTTCTACGTGGATAAATAACTTATTAGTAAAAGTATAAAAACATTCATGCATTAATGGCTGCAAATGTTTGATTAATAACGCTTCTTTGACTTTTCATGATCTGTTCCAAGCTTAGAACCTTAATGTATTAGTTGACAAAAAAGACTAATCTTGCATTGGAGAAATAAGTTGTAAATACGCGTGTTAATGAAGACATAACAAGATTCATCTATAACGCCTACTTGTAAAACATTAACATCTTAAACAGGGAACAAAACAGACATGAAATTATAAAGTAGCCTCACTAATAAAACAGGTATTATGAAAAAGTCTTTTGTCAGTAAGATTTCTGTGTATTCTTTAGGCTTACATCTAAAGATACCTTATTTACAGATGAAAAGATGTGAGGTGCGATGTTAATTTTTGGTTACTCGATAGAAGCTGTTTTTTTGTGTGTGTTAGTTACAAAGTTCCTCTGTTCCTTGTGTAACTTAAGTATCATAAAGTAAGTATCGCCAACAAAAAGTCGAATTTGGCAGTAAAAAAGTATTAGAAGTCGAAGCTGTGAAAGAGTTTTGTTTTCGCAAGTAAATTGGATAGAAGTAGGTAAATGAAAAGAAACAACACACACACACACACACATTCTAAACTAGTGAAAAGCAATGTCACTATTCGCCTACCTTCCTCGAAAGTCGGTTGCACTGTAAAGTTTTCAGAGTACAGATCTCGAGGACTTCTTGTGGTTGGACCATTATGTTCGAAGATATGACGTCAACAGTCTCAACCAATGAAGTGAGAAGGTCCAGTTGCAAGATGTTGACTAGCTTATAATCTGTCATGTACCGTCAAAGTCATATGACACGCCCCCCCCCCCCCCACGTGGCACAGCGGTATGTCTGCGGACTTACAACGCTAGAAACCGGGTTTCGATACCCGTGGTGGGCAGAACACAGATAGCCCTTGTGTAGCTTTGTGCATAATTAAAAACAAACAAACACATGACACATCTTATTAATCATCGCTTTATAAATAATAATAACAAAAAAAAGGGAAATGAAACTTTACATATCACCAGCAGTTACCTTTATTTATATCTTGGATTTAACGTAGGTATGTCACCAATACAAGAATACCTGAATTTACTGTTACTTTTATAGTGCGACCCCAATTTGAAAGTGCGGACAATGTTCAATGGCATGACGTCTTGATCCCTGAACCTTTTGATCTGGACAAAACATTTTTGGCGGCAGGTGCTGTTGTCTTTCACTTGGACGGCTATATCTGGACCTTAAGAGTCTCTGACCCGGCCGTTTGACCTTTGTGTGCATAATTTGCCGTTCATATTGAAAATTCCTGATCATGCAAGGAACATACATGACTTGAGTTAAAGTTAATAGCACAGGAGTGAATATCAAAAAAGGTGAATACGTTTTGAGTTTGTGCAACTGGTAATGGGGTGGGTGATGAAGAATTGCATTGATAACCCCTAGGGTCCACACGAAGGCTGTCGCCAGATCTGAAAGTGTGGAATTATAGGATATGGCCACGCCTACTATTGGGTTTACTGGTGTACTAACACGTAACAAAAATCGGCTATAAATCATTATTTTATATCTAAATTGCACAAAAACCTTGCTTAAACCTAGTTTTTCTGGGTGCTTAATTCATTGGTAGCATCACTTTTAATTCTCGCAATCGAACCTGGTTCACACTGTTCGTTACCAATCCAAGTTCAGTGCCAAACTCGATATTTAATTCTCGCAATCGAAACTGGTTCACACTGTTCGTTACCAATCCCTCTTTCAATGCCAAACTCAGTATCTTTATCCCACAATCGAACCTGGTTCACACTATTCGTTACATATCCAAGTTCAGTGCCAAACTCGATATTTAATTCTCGCAATCGAACCTGGTTCACACTGTTTGTTGCCAATCCCTCTTTCAATGCCAGACTTAGTATTTTTATCCCACTATCGAACCTGGTTCAGAATGTTTGTTACCAATCCCTCTTTACCAGACTCAGTTCCTATTTTCCGCACAATCTGAAATCTCCTCCTCCTTTAAAAAGGAAATGCGTGAAAACATATTTCCCGTGATTTGTCTTTTATCAAAAGCAGTACAGATTGGACAATGTACTAACAAGCAAGTCTTATTATCGATAAATAAAACACCAAATATGATGTAAGGTACTTCTCTCAATGGGTTCAAAGAAAATATATTAATTTTACTGGTATTCAAAATAACGTCTTTGAAAACTGAATCTAATGCACAAACTTTAGGTAAATTGAAAACAACAGAAATATAATAAGTCATGATTTACTTTTTAAACCTTTACGTGTTATAACCAATGACGTTATTGACTTTATTTAAATATTATTATGTAAAGTCATTTTATAATAAAATTAATGATAATATTATCTGCAATATTGTATTCTATCAATGTAAAATACTTATTTAGCATTTAATTAAATCATACATGAAAACTGTAAAATCAAAATAAGAAGCCATATAGTATATACTGTATATAATATACGCTGTAATATTTTACTTATTTTCAATATACTTATATCTTGTTATTAACATTTCAGCTTATACTATTAAACACTACAAAATATATTTTCAGCTATATTTATATGCAAAATGTATTAAAAATGTCCCTAATTGACTGTCTAAAGTAATTGTTTAAAATCCCACACAATATAAAATTATTCTGAAATATATGATCCTTCATATAATACCTTCGCACTGGATTCTCAAGTGGCTAAGCGATAAGCCTGAAACTTATAATGTAAAAATCAGGTTTCGATACCCGCTGTGGGTACAGCACAGATAGCCCGTTGTATAGCTTTGTGCTTATCAACAAACAAAGAAAAACCGTCAAGATAGCACGTACAAGTTCTTGTTTTTCCTTCAGTTTTATATAAGTTAATTCCAAAATGGTTTTTAAAGCTAGGTCTACATTCATAAAAACTGGTAAAAGATTGTCTTTTTTTTTTCTTCAGATTTTCAGCCGTGCCCTATGTATAAATGAAGGCATATTCAAAAGTTAAATTATATATAAAATATATATATATAATATTGTGTAGAAATAGCTTTTACAGTTATTAATAAAAATATCAGTTACTAACATTTTTTTAATATAAAACAGTACCATCGTGACGTTCCCTTGGGCCAACTTAAACATTAACCTAAAGTGAGTATTGAGTTGGTAAATACAATAAACAATTATAAATAATGTTTGATTTTATTATTTCTCTTCGTGTCTATGGAAGTCAGATAAGTAAATAAACATGAGTCGTATGTGAAATTAACCAGGAGGAATCACACGCATAGCATGGGGGGATATAAATTGATTCTCATGACTTTAATTAAAACGTATTTGGTAGATAAAACATTCTTATATTGATGCTTACATCAAAACAACTAGTTTATTTGTACTAACTAAAAACTAGGTTAATTGGTAGGGCTGGTGGCACTATAACATTTACGAATACTTGCCCGATATAATGACTTTCAAAATAATCACTTCATAACATATGAAATGTTGGTCGAAACTCTATTTATATCAGTCACTTATAATGGCGTATAAGGAAATATGCTAGCGAAACATGATCTTTTGATCGTGGCTTTAGGTGTTGCATTCCCAGCCGACTTGATAAGCTCTGGTACTAAGCGAAAAGCATCGTCGGCAGTGGCTTGCGTGCACAAGATGTGCAGTTGAAATGCTGTTATGTTTCTTTTTATTAGAAACATTTAGTACAAAGGTATAGGACCAATAAAGAAATGTTTGTAACAACCACTATCAGTCCTACCGTGACTTAGGGTTGGCAACTTCTCCTGGTTAACTGGTTCCGCCTTCGGCGTGGCTCTATTTTCATTTATTCATAAATAATCCAAACAGAAAACCGTAAAAATATAAAATGGACCATTTTTCTTTTAAAACAAATATAAGGATAAGTACACAAAAACATACTGAAAAAGACATAATTAAATCAAAATAATAATCAAACATTTATTTTCTAATTTCCCCAAAAGAGGGCCGAAGCAGCCTGGAGAGGTCACCTGGTTTAACCATTCGCATTACTATACAACAGAGTCTTGTCTGTCAGTCATTCAGTATATATTAAAATGACATCACATAATGGAAGCTGAACTTTGCTATTTCTACTGTTTCGCCGCCAGTAAAACGTGCGCATGCCACGAATCACGAGAAGAATTATGCACTCTGTAGGTTACAACACAGCATGATATTTGAACTTCAAAAGCAAGAAATAAAAATAATTTTGACTATATTTACTCTTGAAATAGAACATTTTCGGGGACCTTGCGCAAATACATCTAGTGTTTATTGTGATTCATTGCTTGTATATTTCTATCCCTCCCAGTTTCAATATAGTCAATCAGGAATACCCCTGTAGTTCCATTTTCATTCCAGTTGAGCTCTTAATCTTTTAGTTGAACATTTGAATAAAAAAATGTTAACTAAACATCTTTATTTGTTTTTGTCTAATAAAAAAATGGAGATATAATATCGTGTTAGTAATAACATTTTACAGGTGCTTTTCGAGCACATTACAGCTGGGAATAATCAAAAGGCTCATATTAAGCTATACGTTATCTGATTTCTTAGAGAGAGTAATGAGTGCAGAAAAATCCCATATTTCTCTTTAAATGTTTTGATTTCTTTTCAGAACAAATCTATAACTTGTTTAAAATATTGGATTTAGTTTTGTTTTTAGTTAGTATTGTGTCAATTTCCTAAATTTGCAATTTCTACTAGATGATTCTTTTATTACATCTACGTTTTAATACGTGCTGATATTGAAAAAGTAGTGAAATTAAACTATGAATATTTCATTTGTAATGTACTAGCTAACACACACAGCTGTTTCATGTCTCATCGTTTTACTTGTATGTTCATTCATGTGGTAAATAATTCCACTTTTTCCGTGTTGTCTGTCAGTAAGGTTTTTTACATGGCTTGATAGTTAAGGCACTCGACTCATAATCTGCTGGTCACGGGTTCGAATCCCGTCACTGAACATGCTCACTCTTTCAGCCGTGAGGGTGTTATAATGGGACAGTTAATCCCACTATTCATTGATAAAGAGTTGGCGGTGGGTGATGTTGATAATCTGCCTTCTCTCTAGTCTACCATTTCAAAATTAGGGTTGATTAGCACAGATAGCCCTAGAGTGGCTTTGTGCGAAATTAAAAAAACAAACAATAAGGTTATTGTTTTAGGCGGTAATAAGAAACTTACTTTTGTAGCATTAAAAACCGTAATTTCATATAAATACTGGTTTAAGATTTATTCAAAAATAGCTATACCATTTTCAGTCATATAAAGATAACACGCCCAAGGTAGTGTTAAGATAATGTTTAAGGTTGCTGTAGAAACAGTAGTGTTAATTGAAAAAAAATTGATCAGGCCAAGTTAGTTTAGCATGATAAAGGCTCATTAATATGAGATGCAAGGTCATGTGATATTCCATCTGTTTTGTTTTTTCAGGAATCAATATTTCACTTGACACCATGTGCAATAAATAACCATAAGCTAGTTTATTCTGGTAATTCATAATGCCGTGTCTCTACACAGCGGTTGGACCGCTAATGTTACACCTTTCCAGGTAAATTTATTTCATTTTTTCGACTTCTTTAAACTTCACTTTTACTCATATTATAACTACTACTTACTATTATTTGTATTTCATACGTCTGTGTTAACACTTCTTATGATAGGACCGTGATCCGAGGTTGTTGTAAGCTAGTATGTTTTTCTGTCTTTTTTATTCCAATTTCAATTGAAACGTATCAAAAAGCTGATATAACAGTGGTGGGTGCTGATTTCTCTCTTGTCTGTCAGTCTAAAGTTAAGGATAGCTATTTTCTGGCTTTGTGTGAATATCCGAAACTAAAAGAAATTTCTACTTTGTCGTATTCAGACATTTTGGTACATTTATAGCTTTTTTATTTTTGGTTTATTTGTTTGTTCTTTACAGTGTCTAAGTTTTTCATTAGGTATAAAATGTTATTTCTTCCTGTTGTTTTTAAGCAGAACAGTATACTTAACACGAACAAAATGATTTCTCTATCTGTAATATAATATTCAAAACTTTGTAATATTTCCTCGTACGCTTTATTCTCCATCTTCGGTAAAGCTGTGGTTATTTTTGCTATGTTTAGTTTTTGTAGTGGATACGAAACTTCACACTTTTATCCGTTATCTAATTAATTAAGTAATTCGTTATCTTAACTAAAACATCATTGGATGCTTCAAAGCTATACGTGATCTAGATGTAACAAAAGAAGATTTTGTTCGCGTATATACTTAAATAAAGAATAATAAGAATGTAAAATAGAGAAAACAGATCATAATTTTACTCAACAATCACGGTCGATATAAAGTCTCGGTTGTACGACATATTTACGAACTTCATTTTCAAATTGTTTGTGTATTGTAGGTGGAGTGATACCTCTTTTGGTAAGGGTATTTAACAGCCCTTTCCGATGCAAGACATTCATACACCCAAGGCCCCTCGTGCTTTTGTGCCCCAAAACTGTTCTATTTGTCAGTGATAAAAAATGGTCAATGATTAATAAAATATTCGCCCTATTCCACATCTTCCTTGTTGCCGCGAGTTCTTAAATAGAAACAAAGATTTCAACTTTTAAATGAGTAGAACACGGGATTTGTAGGTTTTTACAACAAAATATAACTCTATTACGCTGTTAATTGTTAATATAACTCTATTACGCTGTTAATTAAATGAGTGGAACACAGGGATTTGTAGGTTTTTACAGCAAAATATAACTATATTACGCTGTTAATTGTTAATACGTTTGAAAATGACAGCCTTTAGACGGAGCCTTTTGCAATGCAACTACGCTGCAGGTCTATTTTCAAAATACAAAGTTATCAGATAGAGCATGGTGATGCTGCAAAATCGCTTTAATTGAACGTACTCAACCTCCGTACTTTAAGTAAAGTGCAAACAACAACAACAACAAAACAATCTGTGTTGTTAAAATGTAATATTACCCTGTGAACTGTTAAAAATGTCTAACAACCTGAAATATGCTTGTCATGACATTATTTTGTTGTGTGCGAATAATGCTATCTTACCCTGCTTAATTACTTCCAAGAATGTCTAATCATGAAACCGTTATTTTATATTTTTGGTCACGGTATACAGAGTCAACTTGTTTGTTCTTTTTCTTACACTTTCAATCAACCTTACACAGTATCTCTATCCGTTCAGATCATGCACAGGAAACAACAGTAAATGAATAATTAAAATGAAAGGAACTTGTGTATAAAACAATATTTTTAATTAATCAACTTGGTAATTGATACTAAACGTTGTAGCTGATCTATTATTTTGCATATACATTAAATGATTGGTTTGGTTTGTTTGGAATTTCGTGCAAAGCCACACAAGGGCTATCTGTACTAGCCGTCCCTAATTTAGCAGTGATAACCTAGAGAGAAGGCAACTAGTCAACACCACTCACCGCCAACTCTTGGTCTACTCTTTTACCAATGAGTAGTGGGATTGACCGTCACATTATAAAGCCCCACGGATGAAAGGGCGAGCATGTTCAGTGTGACGATTCCGAGTCGAGCGTCCTAGCCAACAGGCCATGCCAGGCTATATTATACGATAATATGTACCTCCGTATATGCTGACTTTACAGCTGGAGAGATCAGGTAAGCTAAATGAAGCCAACAAGAATTTCAGTTACCGTACATCAAACAAAGGTTGTGAAGACTTGCGAGGCACGTGTTTCAGATACTAAATGAGACTGTTGACGATATCCAAATAGTTCCCATGTCACAGTCAAAATGGGATAATTTCGATTACATCCTTTTAACCCGTCAACTTTTAATATTTCATTTCATCACACACCTTCCATGGAATAAAATAAAGTGGTCCTGACCTTTCAATCTTGTATCTCTCCAGGTTATTTGTAAACGTATTTTAGGTGTGTGTGTGAATGCGTTTAAACGAACCGTAGATAGATATGGGTGTGTGAATGTACGTAATTATGCAACACCTTACTAACTGACATATCTTGTACATTTATATAATCTTAGCTAATGTTTGTGAATTTTAATGTTCGTTGATAAACGATAAAAAGACATTATGAGAAATACATAAACAGAATGAGTTTTAATATTGTCAGTTATCACACATTTTTGAAAAATGTATAATTTTTACTATATGTTATGAGCGTATAACATTTAATAGTTTTTTTTTAAAGTACAAGTAAAGTAACACTTATTGAATATAAGAAAATACTAATTAAAGAACATAAATAAGAAATGTTATTAGGTTTTCTCATTCTTTCTCACTTTTCAAATTCGTTTTAATTTCTTGCAGATGTCAGATACTTTTTTCGAAGACGCACAAAAATTTACTTACGTTTCTCAGAGCATAAAAGCAACCCCCTCCCCTATTGATTCAGTGGTAAGTCTGTGGATTTTTAATGTTAAAACCGGGTTTCGATACCCGTGGCGGACATAGCATAGGTAGCCAATTTTGTAGTTTTGTGCTTAACAACAAAACAAACAAACCATAACAATAAAAATCGAAACTATTTCGAAGTTAATAAATTCGCTACGAGTGTTTGTCTTCTATGTACAATCACAAAAATTCCATAACGAAAACTATTCTACAGTTTTCAATACAGTTTCACACTCACGAGCTCAAAAAAGTTTAGACGGCTCCTTTGATCAAAATTCTTAAACAAATTTTAATCATTAGAATATATGTGGTGACAAGAGTTAAGGTATCTGATCGGACACATACAATTTTAAAATTATTGCAACACAACACATCTAAAATTCGCGTAATGCAAAAAAGAATATGTTCATGTAAGGCGAATAAAGAATATTTTAGTCTATTCATTTGTTTTTTTTATATTTTAGTACACACAAAGCTACACAAAGGGTTATTTATGTTGTCTTTTTGCAGGGATCGGACACCGATTTTTAGCGTTATAAGCCCTCAAGCTTACCGCTGAGCCGCAGGAGAGCATTTAATGAAAACCCTGGGTATGTTTATGCGTACGATTTAAATGGCCTTAGAAATACTGCATCAAAAAATAATAATTCTACTTCCTTTATGTCGGCAGCATGGAAGATAACCATGGATCCTCTTGGTTGAATCTTATAGTACTGACTTGCTTGATACGTGTGATATCAGGATTCTCCGAGATTTACTTTACGAGAATTGGTACTCTCCCAGTACCTAGGATCCTTCCCATAGAGTGTGGAGCAAAATGCCAGTGGAACAACACTTGTTACGGATTTACGTGAGCAAATCTACTTTTCATTTCTAAGTATGATATATAACGTCAATAAGATTCCTTGGTTTAATTAACTGGAAAGTAAGAACTAGATTTTAACTACAAGCATCCTGATCACGTGAAAATTTACTCAAATTGTTATGTACTGAAAGTTATGCAACAGGACAGTAGTTCTTAAAATACCTTAATTACTTCGCACGCATATCAGATAATTACTTCAATTCTGGTGAATCTAATAAACACACGAACTGTAGGGTATATTGAAGAAACTCTATTATTGATTGGGTGGAAGTCATAATATTGAAAAACATGTGTTAATATGGAAATTTTTACAGAAAAAAAAAACAAGTTCAGAAGAATATCTTTAGATAAGTGTTTGGAGTTCTATTGATAAATATCAGATGACGCATAAAGTCTTGAAATAAATTATCAGTCAGAAACTAACTCAAAATATTTTATGTTTCATTCAACGGAGTTAAAGAATAGAATACAGCTACCTAAAACGACAGTTGGCTTAAAATGACTCAATCAGTTTAGTTTTTATGTAGCAACTCAAAGAAGCCTCTTTCTAAGATATTGACTTTGAAAAATATGACATGTTATACTACAGTATAGTAAGAATTATGCTTAAACGTTTGAACTACTGTATAGTAAGTGTTCTATTCAAAGTAGTTGTAGTACGGCATAATAAGAGTTCTGTTTAAAGTAGTTGTAGTACGGTATAGTGAGAACTGTATTCAAAGTAGTTGTAGTACGGCATAATAAGAGTTCTGTTTAAAGTAGTTGTAGTACGGTATAGTAAGAGCTGTATTTAAGTAGTTGCACTATTGTAAGTGTTCTGTTCAAAGTAGTTGTAGTACTCTATAGTAAGTGTTCTATTCAAATTAGTTGTAGTACTGTATAGTAAGTGTTCTGTTCAAAGTAGTTGTAGTACTGTACAGTAAGTGTTCTATTCAAATTAGTTGTAGTACTGTAAAGTAAGAGATCTGTTCAATATAATTGTACTACTGTATAGTAAGTGTTCTATTCAAATTATTTGTAGTACTGTATAGTAAGTGTTCTGTTCAAAGTAGTTGTAGTACTGTATAGTAAGTGTTCTATTCAAATTAGTTGTAGTACTGTAAAGTAAGAGATCTGTTCAAAGTAGTTGTACTACTGTATAGTAAGTGTTCTATTCAAATTAGTTGTAGTACTGTATAGTAAGTGTTCTGTTCAAAGTAGTTGTAGTACTGTATAGTAAGTGTTCTATTGAAATTAGTTGTAGTACGACATAATAAGAGTTCTGTTTAAAGTAGTTGTAGTACGGTATAGTAAGAGATGTATTCAAAGTAGTTGTACTAATGTATAATAAGAGTTCTGTTCAAAGCAGTTGTAATAATATATAGTAAGTGTCCTGTTTAAAGTAGTTGTAGTAGTGTATAGTAATAGTTCTGTTTAAAGTAGTTGTAGTACTGTATAATAATAGTTATGTTCGATGTAGTTGTACTAATGTACAATAAGTGTTCTGTTTAAAGTAGTTGTACTACTGTATAGTAAGTGTTCTGTTTAAAGTAGTTTTACTACTATATAATAAGTGTTCTGTTTAAAGTAGTTGTACTAGTGTATAGTAAGTGTTCTGTTTCAATTAGTTGTACTACTATGTAGTAAAAGCTCTGTTCCAACATTTGCACTACATATGGTAAAAGTTCTAGTTAAGAAGGATGGTGATTTAGCCTATTACGGGACAAAGAAACTAACAAAAAAAATTGTCCTTACCAATATTTAAATTATAAGAACCGGACAGTGGACGAGTTAAGAACACCCTCTTATTATTAGTATTTTGCGTTCACAGTTCTTGCAATATAACAATCTGAAATCCTCTTTTATTTCTGCTAACTCTGGTGCAGAAGATGTCAAAGTCATGAAACGGAATTATTGTTTCTCTTTAGACAGTAGCAACACTCATTTGATATTTCGAATGAGGATCGATGGATTTGAATACTTTCAACTAAAGGTTTTCTTCTAAATTGATTTAGTTCGGTAAATACTTAAAATATACCACAATAACATATTTTTTATGTACTTACATATAATGATGATGTTATTTTCTTAGTGTAAAGTTACAGAATGGAATATTTATACTGTGTTCACCGAGGATAGGAGTCGAATCCCGGATTTTAACATTGTAAGCTTGTACATTCACATGGAGCTGCTTTGTGGTTCCAAAATAACCTTCTTAAATACAGAGAAGCTACTGAAGATTTTAGATCTGTTTTTGTTTTTGTTGAGTTTTTATAATAATTAATTTAAAGAGCCTGCGTGCACTGGTAATTCTTGAACTATTTACTCCTAGTATGAAATGAACGAAAAAATAACGTTTAACTGTTTTTTTTTACTGTTTTATAGATTCGATCCTGATAACAAATGTGTACTGCTAATCCTTGGTGATCCCTTACCTAGTTCTACGTATTACCTCAAACCAGTGAGTTTAATCTAAAATATAGATATATTTTGTACAAAATTAAGATATCGGTATTTTCTGTCTAAATCAAAGATGTAAGTATCTTCTACTTAAATCAAAGGCATACTTATCTTCTGTCTAAGCCTAAGATATAGGTATTAGTTCTATTAGATATAGGTATTAAGACTTCAGTTTGTATAGTAAGAATTTGTATTGCTGTATATTAAGAGTTATGTTCAAAGTAGTTGTAGTTATATAGTAAGATTTCTTTTTAAAGTATTTCTATACACATATAAGCATGTATACATGCTCATATACATATATGTATATATATATAGTTATGTTCATACATACACATATATATTTACTACATATACTTACACATACATATATATACGCACATATACATATATGTATATGTATATAGTTGTGTTCACACATACACATATATATTTACTACATATACCTACACATACATATATATACGCACATATACATATCTATATACACATACATACAGATGAATAAAAACCCTATAACCCGAGTTAATCAGGGTAGGCAAGTAATCACAGGTAAACTTGAGAGTTTTGTGAAAGGAGTTTGCATGTGAGATAAATTCTTTAAGTGATTCAAGACCGGCTGTCCAAATGAAAAATATGTCGTCTATGTAATGTTTCCATGTATGAGGTTTTACAGGACTTAGTTGTAAAAGTTGGTTTTCAATATGACCCATAAAAATGTTGGCATAATTGGGAGCCATTTTGGTACCCATTGCAGTACTGTTAAC
>NW_013667348.1:128760-147598 GCF_000517525.1 Limulus polyphemus | reverse complement strand
TTTAGAAAGATTTAGTTCGGACTTTAGAGTTTGTAGTCCTTCATCATGTGGAATATTGGTGTAAAGGGAAGAAATATCCATTGCAAAGAAGACTGTTGGGTGGTAACTGTACGTCAGTATTAATATCTTCTATGATGTTAAGAAAGTGAGTAGTATCCTTTGTGTAAGACGGGAGGGTACATGGAATACATTTTATGTGTTGGTCAACAAAAGCGGAAAGCTTTTCAGTAGCCATGTTTATATTATAAATTATGGGTCGGCCAGGATTGTTTGGTTTGTTTATTTTGGGTAAGACATAATATCTACCAGGGAAAGCTTGTCTGGGTATCAAATACTTGAAGGTCTCTTTGTTGATTTTATTGTTCTGGAGGAGTTCTTTAAGCTTATCAGTTATGGTCTTAATAACTGAGTTGTAGGATCATGTGAGAATTTTTTTTGTAGAAATTAGTTTCCTCGAGTTGCCGGTTAACTTCTGTGATATAGTCGTCTTTGTTAAGAACAACAATAGCTCCACCCTTGTCTGGTGGCTTTATTATGATATTGTTGTTTGAGTTAAGATTGTTTAAAGCACTTCTTTCATTTTGGTTAGTATTATTAGGACATTGATTGGAAGATTTTAAGGTCTGTATTATGTCATTTTCTACTGCTTTAATATAACTCTCTAAATGTGGTTCTCTGTTTGGTGGAGATGTCCATGAAGACTTTTCTTTAAAGTTTGGTGTATGTTGATTTTCAGTAGGGTGGGTTTTGTTGTGAAAAAACTCGCGAAGTCTTAATTTTCTAGAGAATTCATGAAGCTCAGAAAAAAGTTCGGGCTCATTAACATAGCTGTTATTTGGGCAGAAGTTGAGACCTTTACTAAAGAGACTGAATTCTGCTTCAGACAGAGTTATGTCTAAAAGATTAACAATGTCGGAGATGTGTCAGAAATGTTCATAATTAGTTGTACGCTTTATGAGGTCCATGTTATTTTCAATAGAGTTGTTAGTTTGAAAAGGCTTATGCGTATTAGAGGATGAAGTGTCTCTAAACGTTTTTTTAGGCTGTTCATTGTGAGATAAAGGGATTTTGGTAGTTTCTGGTAGACTGCTTAATGTTATGGTAGTTTCTTTAGGACAAAGAAGAGGGTTCGAAAGAGTGTTGTTAGAAGCGCTTTTTGAATTGATGTTATTGGTGGGAAGCCGATTTTTGTTATGTATATATCTCACAATTATCCATATTACATCAAAGACGTTCAGGCAAGTATTGAGCTCTACATAGCCATGTCGAGATAATTATATAAAAATACAACATTTTATTATAGAAATACGTGCCAACAAATGCATTATCGCACCAGGAGAATTGTAACAAAACAAAGTAAAGTGAAAACATCTGCGGCCATAGTATCCAAAAACATTAGGGTTTTTATGTATATCAGACATAATCAAATCAACAGATGAAAAACTAGAACGCAAGTTACAGATTCAATAAAGAGGTTAGGATCTGGGTGGTAGAACCCACAACGTCCCACATCTCACTACCACTCACAGTCTATAGCCGGTTGTAGGCATGATAGTTACCCATAAAGACATAAAATAATTTAAAGACTTTGTTAATTCTAAAATCGCTGTATCCATTAAGAAAAGTTTATCTTTTAATAGCTCTACATTATATGTGAAAAAAAATGCTTTTATTACAGGTGGATAAATATATTTTAATTTGTGAGATTATTATTCTTTTCAACAGCATCGCAGTATTTGGGAAGGGCAATCCCAAGATTGGGAATTTATATTCTCTTCTTTTATCAAATATGTCCAACTGCACTTTATTTTCTAAAATGTCTATATATAGATATGTAAGTGTGCTTTGTAAATTAAATGTTTACTTCGTTCCGGTTCATATTCAGGATAGATTTCAGAATGGTTAAGTCCTGAATTATTAAATGATATTAAACACATACTTGTCATGACTTGTTATTTTGTTCATATTTAGCCATATTTGATGAGAAATTTACCCCTATAGGGATGCCAGTTACCTATCTAAATATTTGATCATTAAAGGTAATTTATGTATTGTATTGTTGCTTTATTTTTTACTTTCAGATGGAACTATGGGGAAAAGAAGGTAAGTTTTCATACTCATGTAGATAAAACAGTCTAAATTGCATTGTATAGAATATTTCTTAAATTCATTTTTCTTGTATTTTAAAGTAAATTCTACCCTATGTAGAAACTCTGTGGACAGTAAATGATGGACGAATTTGCAACTAGAAAATCTGGACTTTATTTGGAATTTCTTAAGTCATAAGTGGAATAGAAAAATGCCTAACACTGTAGGGTGAGTTGGGGGGGGGGCAACTTGGCATGCTCTACGTTTAGATGTGTGCTTGCGTGTGGTATATCCGAAAACGTGTTTTCTTAGCAGTCTAAAAAAAGCATCTGCCTGCTGCATTATTACATTATATATTTAAACATTACCTCGTAATTGTGTCATGCCACCCTGCATGTGTGTGTTTAAGGTGGGGGGACTGGTATTCTTTGCTAAAAATCTATTGTATGAAACATTACGAACGCCTATCTTACCGGTTCATGACTAGAACCTTCGAACAGAATTGGATGAGTATTAAAGAAGCATAGTCACGTTTTTGACAATGAAACTCGCTGATTTAATATTGTTCATAATATTAGGGTTATCAAAGGAAAAACAAACAAATAAAATGAATCAGTTACACTTAATAATTTGTGATATTAATAATTAAGGTATCTATATACATACATATAAATCAAGGACAACAAGGGACCTGTTAGTGGATCTAGATTCTAAGCCCTCCCATCCACTAAACTTTAGAATGAAAATGAAACACTCAAAGCCAGCATATATTATAACTAAATTTAGAAATATTTTTACCAACTTCTTTACATTTTAAATCATCAAGTTATCATACCTTTGCTCTTCAGTAACTTCCTCTTCATGCAACTTGTATTTCATCATTCTTAAGTTCTACCTTGGATAAGTTCTGGAGTCAACAAACTCCACAAGACATGGGAAGTAAGGGTATAGAGAGAAAGGGTAATGAATATTTAAACATTAAAATGATATGCAGTGTGTCATTATTAAATGTTATAAATTCGTTTGGTTATTACAGTTTAGGTTTAAGTTCCCAAGATAATTAATTTCTTGGTTCTAAAGTTCCACGTGGTTAAATGTTAAATTCATATGTTCAAATTTTATATTGTTCATTTTTTGAAAACAAAAAACAACAAACAAACATGCAAACCTTTTTAGTTGTTTGATTTTGTTATAAGGATTATTCATAGTTGTTGTCTCTCGTCATCTAGACTATAATACTGTCTTTTTCTTTTTTAGCCTCGCAAAACATTGCAATTGGAAAAACGGCTCGACACAGTACTAATTATGACGCAACAAGACTAGCACACTGGCCAGTGGACAACAAAATGACGTGTCCATCCACTGCCATCAGTATCACGTCATTCGAACGATTTCCATGGTGGTACGTGGACTTAGGTGGCATATATGTCGTGAGAAAGATTGTCGTATGGAACAGAAAAGATGCAGCACGTAAGTTGAAAACTTAAGAGAAACGGTAGGAACGCAGAATAACACACTTTACACGGGAGAAAAGCATAATAGTCCTTTGTATGAGCTTAAAATAACACACTTTACACAGGAGAAAATCATAATAGTTCTTTGTAGGAACCTAAAATAACACACTTTACACAGGAGAAAATCATAATAGTTCTTTGTAGGAACCTAAAATAACACACTTTACATAGGAGAAAATAATAATAGTTCTTTGTAGTAATTCAAAATAACACACTTTACACAGGAGAAAAGCATAATAGTCCTTTGTATGAACTTAAAATAACACACTTTACACAGGAGAAAATCATAATAGTTCTTTGTAGGAACCTAAAATAACACACTTTACATAGGAGAAAATAATAATAGTTCTTTGTAGGAACTTAAAATAACACACTTTACACAGGAGAAAATAATAATAGTTCTTTGTAGTAATTCAAAATAACACACTTTATCCAGGAGAAAATCATAATAGCTCTTTGTAGGAACTTAAAATAACACACTTTGCACAGGATAAAAGCATAATAAATATTCTGTAGGAACTTCAGAATAACACATTTTACACAGGAAAAAATCATAATAGTCCTTTCTAGGAACTTCAGAATGACACACTTTACACAGGAGAAAATTATAATAGTTCTTTGTAGTAATTCAGAATAACACACTTCACACAGAAGAAAATCATAATAGTTTTTTGTAGAAACTCAGAATAACACACTTTACACAGAAGAAAATCATAATACTTCTTTCTAGGAACCTAGAATAACATACTTTACACAGGAGAAAAGGATAATACTTCTTTAATAGTGATGTTGACTAGTTGCTTTCCCTCAAGTATGTCATTTTAAAATTAGGATAGGCTAAGAGCAGATAGCCCTTCTGTAGGTTTGCATGTTAAATTGGAAACAAGCTAACTCTGATTAATATATATATTATTGTTACAGTATATCGATTGCACGATTTTGAACTTCGTGTTGGAAACGTTCCTCTTAAAGACGTGGGGAAATTGTTCGACCAAAATCCGCTTTGCAATCAACACGTTGGAGGAGGAATTTCGGCCGTTCCTGTGACCTTCAACTGTGTCCAGACGTATCCTGTTGGTGGACGCTATGTCAGCTTGCAAATTGTGCGCTACTGTACAGGTTGCCCAGAAACCACAAAAAACATGATACAGCTATGCGAGGTTCAGGTATATGGTTATCTCCCATGACGCAATAGTGCTGGCAACTGTTTTTTGTGATGGCCTATATATCATTTAAACAATTCTAGTTAAAAACAATTATTTGCAAGTTATCGATACACATCACTCCAGAAAACAATAAAGCAGCTTATTTCACTAAAGTTACGTTTTTTAGATTTTTGCATTCAAAAACATGTGTGACAAGATTTGAAAGAAGCGAATCAAATCCAATAGTAGTATTCGACACAGAAGGATAGAGTGTCTTTTCACAATATATTAATCACAACAATTTAAGAAACTTTAATTATTGCCAACACAGGGCTTTATTTTAGATTAAAGTAAAGGCTTCAAAAGAAATAAGTATATGAATTGTAAAAAAAAAAAAGGAAGAGAGAGAGAGGTCATTTTTTGAGTTTAATTTAATTGCTAAATATGTAGAGATGTATTAAATAAAGAATATTTTTATTTTACTCACAGACCTCAGAATTGTCTGTTTATTGATTTGCTAAAAATACACACACCCTAAGTGAAGTGTTAGCCTAGTATTACATATATATATATGAATATTTTAACAGACTGGATTCCAGCATTTTACTTTAAATGATACACATTAAAAACTTGTATAAATACGTAACCAATTTCAAAAACAATCAGTAGGCAGATTAGCACATTGTAAGCAACTCGGGTATGATGCCAGTCACAGATGGGTTTAAAAAAAAAAAGTTAATTCATGAAGATTAATTTGAATCTGTGGAGAAAATGTAATATAATTTGTTTAAACGTCTGTGGGATTGAAAATCAAACTATATTAATTGCATACCCATTTGTTGAATTATATATATATATATATAATGATGATAATAATATTGCAAATAGTCATAAGTCGCTCGCTATTAACCCATAGAGAATTCATAAGGTTCATAAATAATAACAAAACATACCATGTTACTTGTGTGTTAATGAGTAGCGCACACATATGTACCCAATGAATAAATCACGGTTCTCATTAAGTTTATTAAAATGTAGACAGAAAGTACTAGATTAAGTGTGTATGTGAATATTGGATTCGAATTCCTGGAAATTGAGAAACTTTCATGAATTTTTTACTCTTTTCTTTTGTGAGAATATCTGCGAAAATCTTGTAAGTCCTTTGGTCGTTCGCTTTTAAACTTTTTTTTTAATACTGTCAACTTAAAGTAACTTTCCTTTGAGATGGCATTAAATAAAAGACAGTTAGTTCGATTACCACATCACTGAAAATTATTTTGACTTGAGGTTTAAACGCCTGTGGAATGGTCTGTAGTATTATATTAAGGCATGTTAAATCAAATATATCAGAGACGACATAGACTTGTCCTACCATCTGTGTCCATGGAAACTGCCAGGAACCGTCTGAAGATGAAGTCTGTATGGACCTGTTCCACCATAAAATGTTTCATCAATTCTGGTAACTTCAATCTTCAAGGGAAAGCTCACCTATTTAGTTACATTCTCTGTTGCGCCATCTTTTGGTAGGACATGAAGGAAATAACTAATTTTGAAATGTCTTGTTATGTAAGTTAAATTCTAATCTTTTTTTAGTACTGTTTAATTAACAAAATAAGATTCATGACAAGTTATTTACGTAAAAAATATCTGTGGTCGTTTTCAATGTAGTTTCCGACACGATGAGAAACCATGTTCAACTTCCTTAACCACATTCGCTGGCCGAGTGTATTTGTATACAAGAATAATGTGTCCAATAATAATACACGAGCCACTCAAAAAATACATTGCGCACTATCTATAACATTGTTAAGCTACTTGATATTACTGTCATGTATGTTTGTTTTTGAATTTCGCGCAAAGCTACACGAGGGCTATCTGCGCTAGCCGTCCCTAATTTAGCAGTGTAAGACTAGAGGGAAGGCAGCTAGTCATCACCACCCACCGCCAACTCTTGGGATACTCTTTTACCAACGAATAGTGGGATTGATCGTTACATTATAACGCCCCCACGGCTGAAAGGGCGAGCATATTTCGGATTCGAACCCGCGACCCTCAGATTGCGAGTCGAGTGTCGTAACCACCTGGCCATGCCGGCGAAAGAGAATAAAGTTGGTGTGAAGTTAACTACCGTAGAAGCGATAGGCCTAGCGATTGACATAGGCCTAACGTTTAATATGTTAGAGTGAAACTACCAGTAGAAAAGAAGATAAGAAAAATAATTTTATTCCGTCAAAGCGTGGTTCTAAAGTAATTGAATCAGCCTGAGTGCACTTTGACAAAAGGAACAGAGGATCTTCAAAAGAAAGACGACCAAACGATTATGGTAACTCGCGCCACAATTGTAAGTGTGTCACAGAGAATACTAGTGCGATAGAAATAGAGAAGATAGTTCGGCTTGTCACGTCAAATTCTAAAGTATTTGAATAGGCCTAAGTGAATATTTGACAAGAAGGAGAGAACTACATATATAGTATTTATGATACGTCCATAATATCTATAGTGTTTGTGATATGCCTATAATCTCCATCGTGTAAAGAGTTTATTGTACATACGTGAACTTGTTCTGAATATATATATTATTTTGAAAAACAAGTGAAGTGCGTGCTGTTTATTCATGGTTGAATTTATCGCTAACAAGTCACAGACACCTACTGTAGAAGAATTCTAAGCCCAACAACAACATAGTATATATTTATATTGTTAAGAAATATAACTAAAAGCCTTTTTATTTTGATAATTGGCGAAGATCGGATTTTTAAATTCTGATACAGACATATTTTTGTATTTCTTGAGAGCTGAATATGGTCAACGTTGCATGGCGGAAGTATGCGCTCCACGGAGTGCCTCTCTAGTTTTTTTTAGTTTCATTCTCCACTCATACTCCTTACAATTTAAAAACCTTTTTTAAAATCGTAAATGTTTTGTTTCCTTTCGATGCGTCCAGTGAACGATTTCTTACACTCCATAGGCCTCTGATGACCCAGCGGTAGGCCTGGGGGCATATAACGACAAAATTCGGGTTTAGATACCTGCGGCTTAAACAGCACAGTTACTCCATCGTATAGCTATGTGCTAAACAAACGAACATAGACTCGAAAGTATACATTTAATGTTTCATGTGTCATGGGAATAGAAAAGTATTCAGTGCAACAGTACTATTTTGTTGTTGTTGTTCTTCTTTTAAAAGTTTACACCAGAGAAAAAAGATTCTTAGTTCCAGACATAGATGTAGTGTCTTTTTTTATATACTGGCTAACATTCCGGATAGGATTACAGTTGAAGGCGATGAAATATATATTAAGAATATTTACGAGTAGTGAAAAATATAGATAAAATAAATCGGTTTGTGACCTAAAGTTTTATTGCTGCTGCGGATTACAATGCTAACACCATTCTTTATATGACAGCAACTGTTGAGCTACAATAGAAAAACTAAGAAACGCCAGTCAGTGAAGATGTCAGTAAGTTATATGGTATTCTATCTTTAATATTACTTTCATCCACAGTATTGTTTAGAATGCTTAATGTACCTATTTATTATAAAGATTATTTTGCATTGTTAGCTTAATATATGAAGTTATGGCTGGAATTATCGGCGAAATTATCACTAACAGCGAGGATACCCAACTGATGAAACACTGCATTCTACTCATTATAATTAAGAGCAATATATATGATTAGTTATACTCAGTACTGGGTTGAATTTTTAGGTCTTACCTATATAGGAAGCTTACTCACAATTTCGTTCTCCTTAACTAAAAAGTTATATATTGTTAAAAGTTGATTACAATATAACATGGAAAAATATTTTGCTTTATATTCAATCGCAGAATTAATTATTTTGTAAATTACATTATATTTATAAATATTTCCAATAGATGGTGAAATAAAATATAAGAAATATAAGAAGTTCACTCGGAATACCAAGAAAATAATAGGGTGTTGTGACAGTAATAATATTTAAATAAGAGATACAATACAAGCGAAAAACGTGTGTATAACGATCATTGTGTTCTCGCAGTTCTTACTGTTTCGCTTGGCAAGATTTTATATGCCAAAAAAAATACAAAAAGGGATTTATGTTTTATGTATTAACGCCGTTTGGGAGTTAAAATAATTAGCGGTTTTTAATCATACCAAGAAGGAGACCATTTTATATACGTAGACTTCATGTTTCATAGACGTATAGAAATGAACTAAACGTTATTTGAATCATAAGTTTTTAAGGTAATTTCATGTTGTTACTTTTTTCAACGATCAAGTTTATATATCTCAACAAGATTAAGTCTTGATATTTCAATACATTTTGTTTTACAATGCCGAATTTCAACAATATATGAGTATTAACCTTATAGTGTAATATACTCTCATTGAAGAGAGCTAATTAGTAATTCCTTCTTTAGTTGTACCACATCATGCAAGTCCTAGTCATTATTTGTCAATGAAAATAACAGTCGGTGTTCCGGGATTAATGTGCATCGAACTTTACATATATTTATATCCAGGTCATTTCCTCAGGGTTTTATTATGAAATTGTATAAATATCCTTCTTTCTGTGCTTTGGATGATTGAATGAACAATACATGTGATAAACTATTGTAATAACATTACATGTGATAAGCTATTGTAATAACATTACATGTGATAAATATTTGTAACAAACTATACATGTTATAGATTATTGTAACACAAAATAAATGTGATAAGCTATTGTAACAAACACGTGATAAACTATTGTAACAAACATGATAATGTATTTTAATAAATAATACACGTGATAATAATATATAATAATAATCCCTGTAGACTCCCACTGGAGCATAGGGCCCCAACAACACCTCGCCGACGGAAGTTGTTGTTGCAGTAATTTTTTAGCAGGTTGGTTTTTATGGGGCGGAGTTGCTAGCCCCGCGCCCAACCCTCCTCCTTTCTCATCCTGGGCTTGGAACCAGGCAATGGTGGTGGCATCCCTGCCGGGGAACGAACCCGGTACCTTTGGATTAGAAATCCAGCGCGCTTACATGTGATAAGTTATTGTAATAAAGAATACATGTGATAAGTTATTGTAATAAAGAATACATGTTACAATAGCTTATCACATGTTTGTTACAATGACTTATCACAAACATGTGATAAGTTATTGTAACAAACGTAATAAGCTATTGTAACACACGTGATAAGTTATTGTAACAAACGTAATAAGCTATTGATTTGGGTATAAGGAAAGAATACTTCTAGAAATCAGCATATTAATACTTAGTTCTGCTATGATAAAGGAGAAGACAGGATACTTACATTAAATTCGCCAGTATTTAACACTTCATTAAATCAAATTCGTTAACACTACTCTATTAATGGTTCCGTATAGGTCCAACTATTCACCATACTAAGTATTCCAAGTCATATAAACCGTGCCCCTTGGTGGCTTAACGCTACGCTTGAGGGCTTAAGCTAAATTTCAGAGATCATGGCAGTGAACACATCGCAGATAGATGATTGTGCAGTTTTGCATTTAAACAAACACACTTTCTGTGTCAGTTTCTAGAAATGAACTGGACGAATTAAAATTAAACTCAATGTGAAAGTGTAGAGGTTCGTAAGTACATGACAAATGGAATACAGAGCTGGAAGGTATCTTATCAGATCTTCTCGTACAATCAAAGTTACGACGAACAGATTTTTTAGATAGTTTGTAGCAAGAATTCACACGAAACCATTTCTAAAAATGTGATACAACGTTCGATATGCCATCTTATAATACATCACCTTTATTTATAAATATGATATTTAAAAGGTTTAAAACACATGAGCTTGTTAGTGATAGTACTACGAAGAATTCTTAATTACAAGGTATTTTAAAGTACTTTCATTTGATTATAAAATCAAATTATTTCACTATTTTATATGTATCTTAACCTATAGAAGGATTCACAATAAAGCTATGGTGTAGACATATCGAAGTTATGTACTTCCTCGTACGTGGGAATGGTATGTGGAGTTACACAATGGGCTATATTTTGCAGTGATCCTAGTAGCTTAGCGGTAAGCTTGAGGTGGGCTTACAAAGCTAAATTTCATAGATCATTGCAATGGGTATAGTTGAGATAGACAATCGTGCAGCGTTGTACATAAACATATTTTAGAAACATCATCCTCAAAAGAAGCACTCTGTTGTAATTATTGAATTAGTTATACTCGTGAATAAATTATTTTTTAGTTTCATTTTAAGTACGTGGCTTGCTCTGATCGGATATTAATAATAATTCATTTTGATTCGAATATTTCATCTTACGTATCAGTTTATTTATTTTAAATTCATCTAACGGAGTCAACTAGTAATACACGGAAAATAAGATAGGGAGGGTTGTATTATTTAAACTTAATTTCTTGTTCTGTTTAGTTATGTGGAATAATTTCAATTTTATAACTAAATTTAACTACTCTGAAATATTTTGTAATTAAGAACTTGTCGTAGTACCATTATGAACATACTTATGTTTTTTAAATCTTTTAAATACCATATTGATGTTGTTTTTAAAAGAAAGTTTTGTATTATAAGTCCGCAGACTTACCGCTGTGGCACTAGGAGGCGTGTGTAAAATGTCATGTAATACTGATATAGTGTAATTGTATATCATGAGGGAATGGTTCTGTGTAAAATGTCATGTAATACTGATATAGTGTAATTGTATATCATGAGGGAATGGTTCTGTGTAAAATGTCATGTAATAGTAATATAGTGTCATTGTATATCATGAACGAATGGTTATGTTGTGTTATTTCGTTACGCGATAATATTCCGTTAAGAGAAATATTGAGAATATCATAGATTAGAATTGTATATAGCTTAGAGCAGCATGAAAAGGTAGTGTAATGTAATACAGTGTGAAAAGTTAGTGTAGCCTAGAGTATACCATGGTATAATGTAGTGTAATATTGTGTATTAGAGTGAGTTATAATATAGTACGATTTATAAAGTGCAGTATAGTTTTAGCAATGTTGTGTAGTTTAGTATAATTAGTGTAAAAGAGTGTGGTGTACTATAGTACAGGTTATAATTGGTGGTGTAGTGCAGCAAAGTAGCGTAGTGTAGTAGAGCATGGTGTAGTGTAGTCAAATGTAATCAATACAATGAAGAGTAGTATAGCATAGTGTAGTTTGATAAAATTAGTGCAGTGTATAGTAGGGTAGTGCACAGCAGAAAGTTTTGAAACTTGTACAATGTATTTGCTCATACACGTCAGTACAGGAAAAGGTTGGGTTGCTTTCACTTCTACACTTGAGATGATGTCCTTTGATATTCTGACACAGATTGCTTCCTGTTTTTCTGTGCGACAACTCTACTTGTAATACTGGTCAGCGAAACCATTCTATTTGTAATACTGGTCAGCGAAACAACTCTACTTGTAATACTGGTCAGCGAAACCATTCTATTTGTAATACTGGTCAGCGAAACAACTCTACTTGTAATACTGGTCAGCGAAACCACTCTACTTGTAATACTGGTCAGCGAAACAACTCTACTTGTAATACTGGTCAGCGAAACAACTCTACTTGTAATACTGGTCAGCGAAACCATTCTATTTGTAATACTGGTCAGCGAAACAACTCTACTTGTAATACTGGTCAGCGAAACAACTCTACTTGTAATACTGGTCAGCGAAACAACTCTACTTGTAATACTGGTCAGCGAAACAACTCTACTTGTAATACTAGTCAGAGAAACCACTCTACTTGCAATACTGGCCATCCAAACCATTCTACTTGTAATACTGGTCAGCGAAACCAATCTACTTGTAATACTGATAAGACAACCCATCTGTTTGTAATACTGGTCAGCGAAACAACTCTACTTGTAATACTGGTAAGACAACCCACTCTGTTTGTAATACTGGTAAGCCATCAACGTAAAACGTGTTATATTAGACTAAGTTCTATCTAATTAACTAAAAAGAAGTTTTTACAAAATCAGATGTCTGATTAGTTTGTATGTAGTATGTGGGTTTATGTGTTCCATTTGCACCACTATATTACATTGTACTGTATCGTTATATGTATTATAATACATTATACTACACTACTGTAATTTACTATGTTATGTTATACAATACTACGCTCAATTATACTACTGTTGTATACTATACTACACCATAGTATGCTACCATACTCTAATATTGGAATTTTGTACAGTGTTATCAAACTGTGTGAGTTCTACTAATTTTGAATATCAGTGTTATTACGAGGAAGTTCTCTGTAGAGTGTGGCTATACTTTTTTGTTGCTTTAAAGCGTTCGAGTATTTTACGGTCATAGTTCAAAGTATGAGATGCGTGTTAGAGAGGTAAGTAATATAAGCGATTTTAAAATGAAGGGTCTCTCTAGGAACTATTGTACTTTGTCTATCTAGGAACTATTGTACTTTCTCTAGGAACTATTGTATTCTCTCTAGAAACTATTGTACTTTGTCTAGGAACTATTGTACTCTCTCTAGGAACTATTGTACTTTCTCTAGGAACTATTGTATTCTCTCTAGGAACTATTGTACTCTCTCTAGGAACTATTGTACTTTGTCTAGGAACTATTGTACTCTCTCTAGGAACTATTGTACTCTCTCTAGGAACTATTGTACTTTGTCTAGGAACTATTGTACTCTCTCTAGGAACTATTGTACTTTGTCTAGGAACTATTGTACTCTCTCTAGGAACTATTGTACATTGCGAGATATTAAATAGGAATAATAGAAAATATTATTACAGCACTTCGAACAGCAAATTTCTCATATAAAGTTTGGAGACGGCCCCTGTGGTTAATCAGGGAAATTTCTCTCTTCGTAATCTTTTCATGTCGATTCAAGCAGATATAGACTTCGATGTTACATTATTATGTCAGTTTGGAGAATGTATTAACAGACGCTTCTCCTCGAAGCAGGAACTTTTTACGTACAGTCGCTATTTGGAAGCTTCCAAGCAGTTCTAGTTGCTTTTTGTTTTGCTTTTATAATTGATAAAAAACCTATTGACCTGATCAGCTAGTTAATCTCAGTAGCTATGACAACCAGAACGCACAAAACACCAGCCTTTTTTTTATCTGTCATATATTTATTCGGTCACTAATGATAAATGGTGCCGCCTGAGAGGAAAGTAACGTTGTCCCCTCGTCTGGAATGGTTAGACCTTGGTGAACCTTTCACGAGCGCGGTGTTAAACGCGTAGCACTCAAGCGGTGCGGGTGAGACGTTCTTTTAACGAGGTCCAGCCTGTAAGCTGAGCGCCTCTTCTTAAGTGTGTGCGGTAACACAACTGGGTCTTTGTGCGCAAAGACGCTCTTCACTAAAAATGTGTTCAATGAATGACTAAGCCAACGTGTGGGTCATTGCTACGTTTTTCGGCAGCTCGGTTTGAAAATTCATGAGAAGAAGTGAAATTCAGTATAAGAACACGAATACGAGTTAGTTCAGGTGATATGACGAATAACTTATAAAAAGAATCTGGACGATCAGTTGAATCTCTAGGCAGAAGAAATACTTGTGAAACAGACACCACCTTTATGGCTTATGCTGTAACAAGTACCACGAGACGCTCTTTTTCTGCGTTTTCCATGTGAAGTGGATCCTGTGGGATTTAATACCTGGATAACGTTTAGTGAATGTCACAGAATTTTTTATTAAGTATTGTACTGATTCAAGAGCAATTCTGTAGCTCTCCAAGATTAGATATACACTAGTGCTGGGCATTAAGAACTAGTATATCACTAGTGCTGGGCATTAAGAACTGGTATATTACTAGTGCTGGACATTAAGAACTAGTATATCACTAGTGCTGAGCATTAAGAACTAGTATATCACTAGTGCTGAGCATTAAGAACTAGTATATCACTAGTGCTGGGCATTAAGAACTAGCGTATCACTAGTGCTTGGCATTAAGAACTAGTATATTACTAGTTCTGGGCATTAAGAACTAGTATATCACTAGTGCTGAGCATTAAGAAGTAGTATATCACTAGTGCTAAGCATTAAAACTAGTATATCACTAGTGCTGAGCATTTAGAACTAGTATATCACTAGTGCTGGGCATTTAGAATTTCTATACTGTTTTGTGAATTTCTGTACACTTTGTGCACGTGACTAGATAAGTGAAATCGCTGTTCATGCAAATGTTGTGTAGTCATTAAAACGTCTACTGTAAAAACTTCGGAACAATTTATTCTACTATGATTTCAATAATACATGAAATGATAGTGTAAAACTTGCAAAGTCTGAACAGTTACCACGTCATGACTGCAGGAGATCAACAGTTTGTTCGTCTAGCGGCACTGCTTCTACTTTTTCCCGTCAAGACTCTAGTAATGTCCGGGACCAGTGTTACAAGCGTACCTGGCACGTCTTTTCATGGTAAGGGAATTTTGAATATTTTTAGTTTACGCAATGGTTGAAGTTTAAGATTAAACACAAAAAATTATTTTTATACCTTAATTCTGTATGAATGTTTTTTGTAAGGTGATATGTAAAATATCAACAAACGAGTTTTTTTCTTCTTTTTCAGTAAGTATCATTGAAAACAATACGTTAGAACCTATTTTATGTAATCTATACAAATGTAATAGTACTATCTGTCGTATGTCCACGTAACTACTTCGCAGGTTGTAGATAGATCTTCAACAAAATTGGTATGGGGGTTCATTAGATCCATGCGAGGGTACATACAAATTTTCAGTTTTGCGGTTTTTGTGGGCGTTTTTTACCACTACTTCGCCCCTGTTGATGGAACTTCACCAAATTTGGCATGAAGGTTTGTTTGGTCCATGCGAAGATACATGCAAACTTGCGGTTTCGCAATTTGTGTTTGAAGTTTTTATGCGCGTTTTTGTGTCTTTTACAATTACATACAAGGGAAACAACTTTTCATTTCCTTAGATAATCTTTCATTAATCATGAATTTACACAACTTCCGTCCACGGGAAGGGGTACTCCAGCTAGTTATAAATATGTTAATGTTACGTAATATGTAACTCTCACAAAATAATTGTTAACTGTCAGAAGAACGAGTGTATCTCCTCCTATTGTTGTATTTGTCTTCTTCAAATTGATTTAATACGCAGATAACACAAATATGTTGTTACAGTAGAATGAGCTTTAAAAACTACCCCGGATAGGAAGGACACTGTATACTGATACTCCGTATGAGACTGAAGAAGGCATAAGAATGTTTCGAAACTAGTTTCTCCAGTAACAAGACTTCCCGGATAGGAAGGACACTGTATACTGATACTCCGTATGAGACTGAAGAAGACATAAAAATGTTTCGAAACTAGTTTCTCCAGTAACAAGACTTCCCGGATAGGAAGGACACTGTATACTGATACTCCGTATGAGACTGAAGAAAACATAAAAAATGTTTCGAAACTAGTTTCTCCAGTAACAAGACTTCTGACAATTTGTTCCGTTTACTGTGTGTGTCGTCCCCTGGTGGGACAGAGGTAAGTCTACGGACTTACAAAGCTAAAATCCGGGGTTCGATGCTTTAAAACAAAGAAACGAACAAATGTTTTTTTTATTTGACGTTAATCACAATATCGTGTTATGTTATGACCCTCTATACTACCCTTTATACAACCCTGTATATTGATACCCCATATGGTATTTTACATACCGATATACTGTTTATAACTCTGTTTACTGACACCCCGTATAGTAAGTATCTTGAATACTGGTTCTGTCAAGTTCTGAATACACCAGTAAGGTACGATCCTAAAGCTTGTAAAAATAGTAAAAATATATATGAAGAGTTCTGTTCTTGTTTGATATGTCCTTTACTATCTAAGTATATTGATTTAAGGCAAATAAAAAACAAACAACACTGTGTATATTGTAATCTGTATCGTTGCGTTCAGATCCACTGGGTAAATTGATTTGTTTAATTCAATTAGATAAACAATTGATGTAAAGTTTGGTATACAATTTCGTATTTAATCTTTCCCAATCCGTGAAACAATGATTGTAAACTTAAGTATAAAGTTTCATGTCATATCTCTTGCTACCTAAGAAACAATGATTGTAAAGTTAGGTACACATTATCATAAGATATCTCTCCCTACCCGTGAAAAAATCACTGTAAAGTTGGGTATAGAATTTCATATCTTTTCTTACCAGTGAAACCTTTTATTCATCACTTCCATTTAAACACATAATGTGCAAAAGTAACAAAACAATAATAAAACTTTCACAGTCCGGTAGATGTATCTCTTAAAAATTGGTGTCAGATTACATCCCATATTTCAGGCAAGGGAAGAAATCACATGAAGCCCAATTTTACAATCATTATTTCACAGGTAGAGGGAGATACCGCGTAAAACTAAATATCCAACTTTACGATCAATGTGTCAAGCGTGTCGAGAGATATGAAACTGCATATCAAACTGTACAATCATTGTTTCATGAGTGGGAAAGATACCACATGAAAATATTTACCAAACTGTACAATCATTGTTTCAAGGGTATGCAGAGATATCACATGAAACTGCATACCCAACTTTACAGTCATTAATAAGTTTAAGTGATAAATTTCCAAATAAACGCATTTCTGGCACAAAAAAAAACGAACTCGTGTGATGTTCACCATCTGGTCTAACTTCAACAACAATCCTCATAAGGAACATATCTACCAGACTGAGTGTAGAACTGTAGTGTTGGTTTGAATTATTATTAACTTCTGATGAAAACAAGCTACCGACATAGACCAGAACTAAAAAGCAACCCAGTAACGAGTAAAGCTAATTAAATATACCGTTCTTACTTAGGAAGATTAAAATGCATTGTTTCATTAGTTGGGTACCGTCGCTGTTATCGACATTTTCGGCCTTAAAGTCAATAACATTTCTAGAGGCTCGGCCAGCTCAAGAGATTACGCTACGCTAACAAGTGGATAATCGAAATACATTTAACAGTTCTATGCTTATGAATTTAGAAAGTACCAAAAACAAAAGGTTGAAGTGACCGTAATAACCGAGTATCGAACTACATCATTTGATGGATTTAAGAGAATCGCATAAATACATTTGATACTAAATCTATAAGAAATAGAACTTCTAGGTAATGATCTTGCTAATGACACATTTAAATACGTATACATATATCACAGTTATATACCTTATTATATCAAAAGTGCAGCAAAAAATAATCTGTTTTACTATTTTTCGTGTATTTAGGATATATATATATATATCATAATGAGAGCTAATTTGTACTGTTAATATAACACGTGGATTTAAGACTAGCCTAAATCCCATATGCTGACCCATCTCATGAAATATTCCTGAGGTTACAGCCGAAAATATGAGCGATAACGAGAGTATGCAATTGATGAATTAATGTATTCTAGTCATTACAGGATTTTGTTTCAGGGCACTGCACACTCCTAGTTATACAAGTGTATTAAACGAGCTACAATATATAAATCAGGTTAATTTAGGTAGCTATTAGCATAGGATCCTTTGGCGAAACTTTTCATTCTGTGCCCCCGGTGACTCAGCAGTAAGTCTCAGAGCTTATAATTCTAAAAACTGGGTTCCGATACCTGTGGTGGGCACAGCACAGGTAGCCCATTCTGCAGCTTTGTGCTTAGTTACAAACACAAAGTTTTCCGTTGCTGTTAGGTTCACCACATCACTCTCCAGTCTTCTCTGTAAATTATAAAATATTATAAGAGATCTAGCTACCTTAACATTGTTTTTAAAATGTTTTTCTGTGAAGCAGTTTTGATTCTTTTGTTTTAATAATGTTGTACCCTTTACCGTATAGGACTATATTACCGTACAGGGCTATTTAATTAGAAGTTCGACAGGTTTTACGAATTATTCAGATTTTTGACATTATATTGTGATTTGTACGATGAAAGACTAAACGAGATGATTGCTTACATACGCAATAGAAGAAAAAAATCAAAAAGTCTGTTTTTACATGGTTTACCGCATACAAATGTACTGTATACACTTACATTTAGACTCATTTCAATGACACGAAGATACACGCGTGCGTGCTGACTGAATTTAACATGTATCCTAGCTTCCCTCGCGCGGGTGTTCTTTGACCATCGGG
>NW_013667348.1:122030-128067 GCF_000517525.1 Limulus polyphemus | reverse complement strand
GAATTTCGAAGCTTCTTAAAAAAATGAAGAGGAAAAGAAAGTAGGTACAGCATTTGAAGCCCGTATGGATTTACAATTATCGAGTTGTAGAGTTCCAAAACAACAGCTATACAACGATTCGGTAGTGATCTAATAGTGAACACTCGTGTGTACAGCTACAATCATTCTGATGACGCTCCCTGTGCCAGATATCAACCAAATTACAAGAGGAAAAGAAAGTAGGTACAGCATTTGAAGCCCGTATGGATTTACAATTATCGAGTTGTAGAGTTCCAAAACAACAGCTATACAACGATTCGGTAGTGATCTAATAGTGAACACTCGTGTGTACAGCTACAATCATTCTGATGACGCTCCCTGTGCCAGATATCAACCAAATTACATATCACCAACTTAATCGAGTTCACCCCATAAAGATCATTGTTCATGCTATTTGATAATATAAATAGTCTCAGCTACTACTGTGTCGTCCCCCAGTGGGTCAGCGGTAAGTTTACGGATTTACGATGCTAAAATTCCGTTGTTCAATTCCTCTTGATGATCATTCAGATATGCCACCATATAGCCTTGCGCGAAAAATAAAACACACTCGCACACATACACACTAAGCTGCGCCTATCGTATCACAGCCAGCTTCAAGATTCCTGGTATTATGACGAAAGGCCTCTTCGGCACTAGATAAGGCAGACATATTATTACATATTTTCATTTGTTTTTATTCATAAGTTCTTAGAATTTGTATAACGATTCAGTATGTTTTAACGCGCAAAACATCTCTTGATATTTGAAATTTATCGATAAAAAAAGAATGTCATTGTTACTTCACTTTCTGAAAAAACAAACACGTGTGTAAAAACTTTTATTCCGTTTTATTAAAAGTGTTCATAACAATGTAATCCTAATTTTTCAAACCCAGAAACAAAAAAGGCTACTTTTTCATACTTGTACACCTATAGACCTTACAGAATTGTTCTAGGCTTCAAAATTAGCGTACCATCATGAATCCATATAAAAGAGTTAAGTAAAGACTATAAGTTGATTTTAATCTTAGGCGTTCAAAATAAGTTGTGGACGTGAGAAATTGCAGAGTTGTCTCGTATTTTGTTCGATAATCTACTATTACCTAAATCTAGGTTGGAACCATACAGTCACGGCAATAAAGTGTTTTATGAAAATAAAAAACTATAATTATTTTGTACGTGTTTGTGAGACGTGGTATCAGTTTTGACTATACAACTGATAGTAGTGTGATGTTTATTTATTATATGACATTTTATTGTGTGTGCGAACTCGAATCTTTCTACTTCTTCAAATCACGGCCATATTTACACTGAAGTGATGATTTTTAATGCATTATCTCTTATAAGCTAACAGAGGTACAGACTGAGACTCGACACTATATTGCTTAGAAGCCAAAATCCTTAAATATTCCCATCTAATGAAGCGCCAAAATGCTTGTCACTCTAGCAACTACCGTTTTGATTATAAAGAAACCCAGTTCTTGCATATTACTTAATGTGATTTAGCTAATAATTAATCAAGAAACTATTTTCACAAGTAAGTTTGTGCTTTTAAAAACAATTGTAGCAGAGTCGTCTGGTTTACAGACAGTTTTAATTTTCTCCAAGAACTCAAAACTATACTTTCGTGGGCCGTGAACCAAAGATATTTAAGGCGGGAAGTTAGAAACAGGGTCATGAATAGACTGTAGCTTGATGTAGTGATAGTTGCCATCACATATGCTTTTCTTGGAGAATTTTATAATTTTTTGTGTGAAAAATTTACTTCATATTACAAGAATATCAACAGTACACAAAGAATATTTAATTTATAACCGAGATAAATAGTTTTTCCTTATTTTCTTTATTTAGTTTAAGAAAGAAAACTAAATGTTGGTAACTAATTTTATGTCAATTCCTTAATGTCATGAGGATGCCACACCCTATTTTCATGTAATTAGAAGAGATATTTGATCATAATTGATATGGATATAAAGAGGCTCCACCTGTGCCCATTCTGTTTATCGTGAGTTCGTTAATTCGTTTATGATCGAATTCATTTCCAAATTATTATAATTTCTTTTAATGGATTTTGGCCGGTAATTTTTCAGGAACTTGATGGTGAGTGACTACGAATACCGTATCGAGAGACTCTTCTTTTTTCTTTTTTTTTTCATGCTTGATCCAAATTAATGAAAGTCTGGTTCGGGAAGAGCTTTGCATAACATCACCTTAATGACTATGCTCATCTAAGACTTATTATTCAGTTTTAAAAGGAGGCTAAAGACAGTTCATGTCTTTCAGTTTTAGAAGATCATAAGTTAGAGTTTTATACTCAGTTAAGCGTAGAACATCACTGACGCCTATTAAAAATTAGAACGTATGTTTGTGAGATAATGTACCTGGATTAGCATATTTGCACAATTAGAGTCCACATCATTTAGCTGCGATTTCTAGAGAAGAAAACGGTGTTTTGTAACCATTACGTTTAAAAGAATTACTTTAAATTATGCCTCCGGAAAGTGTTCTCTGCCTCTGCACCTAGGTTTTATATGTTTTATAACTATTTAAAAGAATTACTTTAAATTATGCGTCCGGAAAGTGTTCTCTGCGTGTGCACCTAGGTTTTATATGTTTTATAACTATTTAAAAGAATTACTTTAAATTATGCCTCCGGAAAGTGTTCTCTGCGTGTGCACCTAGGTTTTATATGTTTTATAACTATTTAAAAGAATTACTTTAAATTATGTCTCCGGAAAGTTTTCTCTGCCTCTGCACCTAGGTTTTATATGTTTTATAGCTATTTAAAAGAATTACTTTAAATTATGTCTCCGGAAAGTATTCTCTGCCTCTGCACCTTGGTTTTGTGTACCATATAGTTTAAGTCCATACTAACGGAACAATACCATATTTAAATGGAAACTAGTTTTGACATCTCACATGTCTTCTTCAGTCCAACGTTTGGTATTCTTCCGTTAGTGTGGATTTATACTTTAATGTAAATTACTTTAAACGGCATTGTGTATTTACCTATTTTTATATTGGTTTTGTGTGTTTCTTTTGGAGATTGTTTTTCATTATTTTGTAATTATTAGTCGTAATATCGAGAATACAGTATATATATATAATTTTGAACCATAAAGCCCTGCTAAAAACATCACGTTGTCGCTCTTTATTGTAAAGGTTTTGATTTTTTTCGGAACCTCGTTCAAAGACCTTGAGAAAAATTGACATTTTACCAAGTAATACGAATCATATTTATACTGACTACGATTTTCCATTATACCTGTTTTAATTTTGTAACAGCCAAACCCTCGATTAGACAGAATTAAAAAGAAAGAAAGAGAGAGAGAAAATGTTGTATAACAGTAACACATGTTCCAAATTACATTTAAAATAATTCAAAACTAAAATTATAATGAAAACACACCTGAACAAGAAAGACAAACACTGGCTACAATACCCAGGTGCCAGTATTAGTGGCAAACTCATTTTCTTCTACACTACCCTAGTGGCGTTTTTTGTTGTTGTTGTTTTCGTTATCAACATTTTGAATTTGACTTGTTTCTTGTGGGCCTATGGTATCTACTTAGCAATCATATGTTTCCAAAGAAACTACACCAACAAAAGCTAATGGGTTAGTGGCTTAGCTAATTGATAATATGTACGAGTTCCAGTTCACGATCAAGGGTTATTTTGCTATTATTTCAATTGTAAATGTGTATTTTTTCTGTCATCTAGAACATACATGTATTCATAATGGCTGGAGACGGCTTAAATGGGTAATGAAGAAAAACTTTAATATAAGTTTAACATGACAGCAAATGTACAACGTTTCGACAAGGTTTTGTCATCATCAGGTACAGCCATTATTAGTCTCAAAGTGGGTTCCTCGTCATCGAATTTGTTTGTTTTAAAGTTAAGCACAAAGCTACGCAATGGGCTATCAGTGCTCTAACCACCACAAGTTTCGAAACCTGGTTTCTAGCGTTGTAAGTCCGCAGACGTGCCGCTATGCTACAGGGGGACACCGCGGTAGACATAGAGCAGCTATACCATTGTATAGCTTTTCGCTAGAAAATCAGTGATAACCTTGCGTTAGAGTTTATTTATCAATTACTTATAGTCTACGATGGTTGTGTTATTTGTCACTATTTGATAAACCCAAGTGAACGTAAGAGAACTGAAGACTTCCAATACTATATTATATAGTAATTTTGAAATTTATTTATTTTGTTAGCTACAGATTATTAAAGTCCAATTACAAAAAATATATTTTTAGTATTTCTACCGCGATAAATCGAACCACAAATTTTTACCATTATATTTGTTTGTTTGGAATTAAGCACATAGCTACAAGATGGGCTATCTGTACACTGCCTACCACGGGTACTGAAACCCGGTTTCTAGCGTTGTAAGTCAGCAGAAATACCGCTGTGTTACTGAGGGCGGAGGGAAGAGATTACATACATTTTTGGGCTGAGCGTAGCCTAATTATTAACGCACCATACCCTGGGTTTGAGTATCCAGTGTTACTGCATACAGTAAAAAATAATAATCGCGATATACAATTTTGAGCCGTGGGTGCGTTATAAGAGTGACGGAAAATCCCACTATACGGTCAGAGAAGAGCAGACGAAGATTTGATGGTGACCGCCTTCTTCAGTTTTAAATCAAGGATAGGTAGCGCAGACAACCTTTAAATAGTTTAGCGTAAATATTTTCAAACAAACAAAACTATTAATTCTTTGGTCTAAGTGCCGGATTGTGAATCCAAGGATCCATGGCTCACGTCCCGTTGCCGCAAAATTGCTCTCCTTATTTTCGGGCCATGACGGGCCAATAGATGGCGGTGTGTGCTGTTGGCCTTTCCTTTAGTCTTTCTATTCAAAAGTAAGGGCGGCTAGGGAAGATAAATCATGTATAATTTTGTGCGAAACAAACAAACCATGAATTCTAATTTCACATCTAATAGAGAAAACTGTATTGTGATGACGACGTGTCACGTGCTTTTATTTGATTAAACCTGAACTATGATTTGGTAATAGTTGAAACGTCATGGACACAAAATTGTGTTTGGTATTCAAAAAAAAAAGTGAAAAATCTTTTAAACATTCAAGCTTATTTGATTGTTTGTTTGTTCATTGAATTTTATGCAAACGAACTCGAGAGCTAATTGCGCTAACCGTCCCAAGTTTACAGATGACAGACTCGAGGGGAGGCAACTATTCACCACCAGCCCCCGCCAACTTTTGGGCTTTTGTTCACCAAATAGCGAGATTGACCGTTGGGTCATAACGCCCCCACGGTTGAAAAGTCCAGATTGCGAGTCGAGTGCCGTGACTGGTAAAAACATGTGAAGCCCAACATATCTAGTCTAATCATGAATCAGAACGTGATTGAAGTATAAGTTAAGAGAAACACATTGGATAATTAAAACAACAGTGCAGCTTATAATACATCTTTCCAATTGGCTTCACACCTCATGTGATGTTTGAATAAAGAGAACTATCATAATTTATCACAATAAATGTGCTTTTCTTGGCATTTTGTTTTTAAAAAGGTGGAGTTGGTACGTAAGTGGAAAAATTTGATCTAAGAAGAAAGAGTGGGTTTTTGTAAATGTACTATCTATTGGAAAGAAATATTTTTTAGTATTATTGCATCGCATACAAGTTTGAAACTATTAGATTCAGTCCAGTCTCATGCTGTAGCAAAATATGAAAGGATTCACTGATTTTTGTTATGATAGTTTCACGTCAGATCACTCTATTTTTTTTTCTTTTTCTTTTTTGGTGTGTCGACTTTTCCTACTTACTAATGAAAATATTAGGTCGTCAAGAAATTAATGTCACTTTTTTTTAGATGAATAAAACCGAACAACTTGTATATCAAAACACAACATTTATTAAATGAAATAGTCTCCATTCTTATCGATGATGTCTTTTCCATCTTACAATCAGGTTGTTAATGCCCTGATTAAAATCAATCACTTGGCTTTGAAGCAAACAATATGTCGATGTCCTCTTTAACACCTT
>NW_013667348.1:112255-121030 GCF_000517525.1 Limulus polyphemus | reverse complement strand
AATACATGTATTCAACTCACGGATAATCTCGCGTGATCTGAGAAACTGATAGTTCATGAATATTCACCTTGTATCATGATAAATAGACATAGGGTCATTTTATTCCAGAATGTCAATTAATATTAATGATTTGTTTCATTTTTGTTTTTGAAATATTTCTTTGAAATGGCTACAGGCGTGTATATAAGGTTGGATGAAACACACACATATTTCGAAAACTGTGCTGTGTGTGTGTGACCACACTTTCCATTTTCTCACAGTGTTGGGTTTCAGAAACTTAGATGAACGACACTTCATATTTCAGAAACTAATCTGAATTGACTAGTTATATTAAAAATGTGCTTGTGTGATATACAGACACACATTTTCTACCTGCTTTAGTCATATATATATATATATATTTAAATATTTTCACTTATTATAGTTTCCGTGCTGTAATGGCGGCAACAGAAAGTCCAGATTACCTCGTTCTAGTTGCTTCGTTTCTTTTCTCTATAGAAAGTGCTATCTGTTTTGTCCGACAGCCCACCCTTGTGGTTCAGCAGTAAATCTGATGGTTTATCATGTTAAAAACTAGATTTCAGTACCCGTCGTGGATACATGACATTGTTTGTTGTTAAACACAAAGCTACAAAAAGGGCTCACCACGGGTATCGAAACCAGGTTTCTAGCAGTTAAGTCCGCAGACATACCGCTGTGCCACTGGGGGGGGGGGGGCAGGATACAGTACAGATAGTCATTGTGTAATTTGTGCTAATGGTGTAATGGCTTTGTTCTATGTAACTTTTACTTTGTCTACTAACACTCTAAGCTGGTCTAATAACGCTGTTGTATTTGTCTCTCAGCTTATCCAATAACGCTGTTTTATTTGACTCTAAGCTCATCTAATAACGCTGTTGTATTTGACTCTAAGCTCATCCAATAACACTTATGTATTTGACTCTAAGTTAGTCTAATTAACACTATTGTATTTGACTCTAAGCTCGTCTAACAACGCTGTTGTATTTGACTAAGCTCGTCTAATAACGCTGTTGTATTCGACTCTAAGCTCGTCTAATAACGCTGTTGTATTTGACTCTAAGCTCGTCTAATAACGCTGTTGTATTTGACTCCTATTTCTCTGATGACGTTGCTGTATTTGAGGTTTGCTAGCGTAAAACAAGCTTCTTTCATATTTCTATTAGAAACTTTTCATAGTACCTTACACCGCTAGAATACCTAATTAAAGAAAGTTTGTTTGTTTGTTTGTAGTTATGCACAAAGCTACACAATGGGCTATCTGTGCTCTGTCCTCCACGGGTATCGAAACCCATATGCTAGCGTTGTAAGTCCGCAGACATACCGCTGTGTCACTGGGGGGCATTAAAGAAAATAAAAGTTCATGTTATTATATACTATTATTCACTGTCCTTAAATGAAAATCTGAAGTCTTATTTACTTTCTATCTCTGTCTGTTTTTAACTTATCGGAGAATAAATGGTGTTGGTTGAGGGTTATAGAAATTGATATATGTTACAAAGAAACAGTTTTTATGATTTCGTTCCCTCGAACAGCCGCCACGCTGACGGTTGTTATTACACTCCACATGCCAAAGAACCGTGAGGAATCACACATCGTGTTCTTGTTACAAGAAAAAGGCAGGACCTCGTGAGGCCCATGATTTACGATAAAAACTCAGACCTCCTATGTGCTTTCTAATACAGCGTTCGTCGGAATTTACCTGCTTTTGATTCAAATAGTGAAATAGCACTAAATCAGTTCTATTTATGACAAACTGACGGTATTGTGTAAAGCTTGGGTGTCGAATTCGCCATAACGTAAAGTTTACCATTCAAAACTTACTGAAACATTTGCGTATAAATATTTTAAGCAAACTGGGCAAATTATAAGTCAATTATTTTTTAGGACCTATCCGGGTTAGACGTTGTCGAGTGGTTAGCGTGCCTGGGCTGTGAATCCCAGAATTCGTGATTGTGAAACCGTTGGCTTGATAACGCAATCCGCACTTCCTACTAGCTATCATAACACATTTCGTAAATAATATAGGGTGCAATATAATTGAACATACTGACGATTCTGTGACAATGTTCGGTTTCTAGTTTGACATACGCAAGCGCAGATAGTTCATGATCACCTTCGCAGTGTTTATGCTGTAGTAATTCAGAACTAGTAAGTGGGGAGTCAAATTGTTTGAAATTTTCAGCTTGAACAACACTTTATATGACACACAAGCGAAATGGCTATTCTTAATCAAATAGTGGGATTGAATGTCACAGTTATAACACCCTCACAGCTGAGAGTGCAAAGCATGTTCTGCGATATATCGCGGCACGAACCTCAGATTTTCCGTTATGCAACCCGGCACGCTGAACAATGGGCTATGCGTCCGGCCCCGAATTATACCAAATTATATTACTTAATATTTTAATCATACCAATGTAAGTTCCAGTCAATGTAGTGTATAGTTACACTTCATCTACTTTTGTGTTGTATTTTGATGCAAATGATCCCATTGTTTACTGAAATAAGTAGAGTTTCAGTCAAGACTTTGGATGTTGCAATAGCCAGCTTGATGAGCTGTGGTTTGTTCTCAAGGTTGATAATTCATTTATTCGAATGTTTTATGTTCAAGGTAGTTTCGATTTTCTTTGTTAATTGCTTTATACAACTGAGTCCGCGCACTACACAAAGACGCCATCAGTTCTTCTGGAAATTTCTGAGAGGCATTTCACACCGAAATAACATAAGATAAAATTATATACGCTAGTGATATTACAGACTTGTAAAAGATGATATATATATATATATATATATGTTAGTACCTTAGGAGTGATGAAAATATTAGGCTGACCACCGTAAATTTCTAAAGACAACTTCATAAAGAACCTGCCCCTTTTTAACCAGGCTGCGAATAGACGGGCCCAAGATTCGAGCTGTGATGCTGCTAATCCCGCTGTGGTTATTCGATTCAAAGGGCTGGACAAAGCTATAGGGATAATGGCTGTTGCTGGCTGACTGACTACCTTCTTGTCAGTATTTCAAAATTAGGGACGGTTATACCCGAGTCCTAAATATTTCTAACTTGCCCGTTTAACTTATACATGCCGTTTTGAAAATTCTTCTTTCAATCTTAGCTTTATTGATACTGAAGCTACAATACGTTTCTTCTGTTCATCTCAACAGGATCATTCCACAGTGTCGAAGGCTTGCAGTAAGATCTTCCGATAACTAAAACTACAAATATTGCATGTGTCAAGTTGGTTGGTTGATATATATATATGAAGTCACACATTTGTAGTAGCATATCAGCTTCTTTAAGACAATTCTGTCATTTGTACGATTATTCACAAAAAAAACGACGTTTAATTCTGTAAAGTAATTCAAAAATATGAAATCATACACGCGCACAAAACGACTTGGATATAATCGTACATAAATCTAAAGTTATAAACTTTCACGGTTTTCTAATGGTAAATAATAAAGCTAATATACAGGTATTGGCTCTATGTTATTCTTCTGGCAAAACAGTATGATTAATTTATTTATTGGAAATACTTCTTGTTTTAATCACGTATCTTTATTCTGAAATGCAATTCCATAGACAATTTAAGGTTCTGAATGTTTTTAATAGACATGCGACTATTCATGTAACCACATCTTACCTTTCATTTTTAGGACACTTTGCCTACGCTCTAGCAGTAATGTCTAGGTAGTTGATATGGTTGTTGACGTGAGAATAATGTTTAGGTAGTTGGTATGGTTGTTGAAGTGAGAATAATGTCTAGGTAGTTGATACGGCTGTTAAAGTGAAAATAATGACAATGGTTGACATGGTTATTGACGTGAGAATAATGTCTAGGTAGTTGATATGGCTGTTGAAGTGAAAATAATGACAATGGTTGACATGGTTATTGAAGTGAGAATGATGTCTAGGTAGTCGACATGGTTGTTGACGTGAGAATAATGTCTAGATAGTTGATATGGGTGTTGACGTAAGAATAATGTCCAGGTAGTGGACATTGCTGTTCACGTGAGAACAATGTCTAGGTAGTTAACATGGTTGTTCACTAGAGTATTTATGTAATTTATGGAATCAAGGATTTTGAAACTTTGGCTTTAGTTCAGCATAAGCATTACTTAAGTAATATATAACTTAGACTACTTTACTGTTTTATATTGCAAAGCTTAGTGCACTCATTAATTTGTTTCTGTAGTGCATATTGGTGTATAGAAGATATATTAATACAAGAAATAAACGACCTTATAACACCAAAATGTTGTTTTTATTTAATTAGACACTCAACGTTTCGTTTTACAGCTTGTTCAGGAGCATTCACTAAAACACAAACCAAAATCGGTTCTTTTTTATCTTAATTGGTCAAAGTTAACCGTGAGGGTAGATGTTTTTATACTGCTTCTTTCTGTTTCCCACTTTTGTCAAATAGCATATCTCAAGGGCTAGATTTACAAGCGAAATTGTATATTTTAAAGGTCAGAATTCAATGTCACAAAAATAAATGTTGTTTAAAACGCTTCTCTGTTGAGAAATTTGGTCCTGAGAACAAACAACGAGTCCAATTTTTCCAAACTGTCGTAGAATAATTACGAAAAACTTGCTTTTATAGAAAGATTCGCATGTTGTCTCACACTTGCAAATGTGAAACAATTACGTTATCAATTCATAACAATGTTATACCCTGGTTTGTTCTTCTCGTGGCAACACTTAATATAGCCTAAACACAGAATCCAACCCTCCACCCACAAACGCGTGGAAAAGTTGTGAATTTCCAATTCGGAAGAACAGACAAAGCTTTCCTCTAGTTGAAAGTAGAGAACATAATTATAGCGGTTGTAAATTGTCCGAGTTCCGTGGCTACCTCTAGCTTCCAGTGTCGCCACAGAAATACTTCGAGAAGACGAAAGCACGAGGGTAAGTTATTCTTACACGTGCCTAGCCATCAGCACAGGAAGGAACGATGTGTTCGAGGGGGTTACCAGTACTAATAAATCATGTCTGACATATGCAGCCGACTTTTGGGTGGGTTCAAGTTTGGCTAAAACTCCAGCGAGTCGCCAGTCCAAGTGCAATCAGTCCTCATGAAACTGTTTTTTTTTTTTGTCCCCTCCCCTTCAAATGAATTGCTCGTTAGGATATATCTTATTTTTGAGTTACTTTAAAGCTGGAATAGCAAACACGTGAGGGATAAAGTCTAAAGCTGGAATTCAAGAGCGACTTTTTTCCTTGTTAAAAAAGTTTGCGTCTACTTCTAAACATAACGTGTGATATCCACAGATTAACAAGAAAAAGATGTTATTTAATTACAAACCAACTTTCTCTTTCTAGGAATATATATATATACACATCGGAAGTGAAATATTCATAAAATGTATGTATATACATACCTCGGAAGTAACATATTCATATGAAACTCACTTTCCTTCGGGTTAATTGAGTTAAACAGTCGTTTTATTGTAATTAGTTGAAAAAACTGACTGAACTTTGGAATTTTCATCCTAATCAGTACAAATTTTACTTAATTTGAGCCATCAAAACTACAGCCCATTACTTTTTATTTCTCCTACAGAATCCACTCTCGCAAACTGTAGTGGGCAAAGGGCCAATATCTACGTTCTCAGTATCATTGGCTCATTCAAGACGTTTCCTTAACGTGGGTGTCTTAGGCTAACAAGCCTTGTCTGTCTGTACAGCAACCTCAGTTTGTAGTCTTTCGCAACAAATGAGGCCTTTTAGTTTTTGTTTATTGGCAGAATACACTTCCAACTTAGTTTAGAAAAAAATCGTTGATAATCGTCTTCTTCAAGCACTTTTAACAAGCTCCTGTTTTCATTTAATTTAACGGGAAGTTCATTAAAGTGGCTCAGTTTTAAAGCTGAAAGAAAGTATCTCCGTTTAGGTACAGTTCATCAGAAGTTTGATAAGTATGTAAACATGGACATGTAATAAATTATCTATTTACGATAGTTTTAAATCTGATGGCCTAAAAAAAAACTGAAATATTTTTATACCAGATGCTAAACACACATTATTCCTTATTACCTATATTTTTTTAGTAATAAACACAACTGAGCTGATAACTTTCAGTGTCGAAAATCATTTTTATCTTTGTAGTGTTCACACTGACTTTTTCTAGTTTATCTGCAGTATATGCTGTTAATATAACTAGAGTATAACCTTAAGTAATTCGGAAATATTAGACAAAGCACATAGTGCGTTTTTAGGCAATAAGGGTGATTCTTAGGATAATGAAGGTGAAAATGTAAGCGTATTTGGTGTGTTAGTTACCCATTTTTAGGTTGCACATATAATATGTAGGTAGAGAGAAGGATTAGTAATCGGTATGCACGATACGTTTGTGAAATGATTCACTATTGGCACAATATTTTTAGTTCGTGCGTTGTCCCCTTTTGTATATGATTATATATATTGGTAAGAAGAACCCGTAACATTGATAAAGAACAACAACAAAAAACCGTTTTCCTCGTCGAAGGATTAACTTTATTTCATTAAAAATACAAGGGTTCAATTTTTGTAAACATCAAAAGAAACTAAGCTGAATTATCATTCAAGCAGAAAAACTTGTTTTAATAGAAACAAAAAGCTTGCTACACGTGCTTATAGATAGATATGTGCATAAATATAGTGTTGTGTGTTAGTTTACATTTCCAAATAATCTACGAACTTTCTAACGATAAGACAAAGACTTCCTAGCGGTGGCGAATAATTAATTCATTATATCATCCTTTACTAAAGCTTTGTTTGTTTGCTGTTACACAATAGGCTATCTGCTCTGCTCACAACGGGTATGGAAATCCAGTTTTTTTTGTGTTATAAGCCCTCAGATTTACCGCTGCCACCGGATTTGGGGAGGGGGGAAGAGGGCCCACCTAAAATGTATTTATTACAGAATTGAGAAGGAAAAAAAGACAATTGTACGTTGAAGTATTTGTGTTTTTCCTCAATTCTGTAATTATAGAGTTTCATCAAGTATCGACGGTTTGCCCCCCAGTGACACAGCGGTATGTCTGCGGACTTACAACGCTAGAAACCGGGTTTCGATACTCGTGGTGGGCAGAGCACAGATAGCCCTTGTGTAGCTTTGTGCATAATTAAAAACAAACAAACAATCGACGGTTTCAAGTATCAATTATATATATATATATGTATTTATTGTTCTTTTCCTAACACTTAGTTATGGATAGTTCTGTTATTTTTAAATACGTGGTTCGATTTAGCCGGAATATTATTAAAGTTTATACATGATAGGACTGGTGGTTGGTTCCTTAATTGTTAGCATGCCTGGACAGCGAATCTGTGGCTTTTCTTCACATTTCCGAAAAAAATGCTTTCCGCACCTTGAGGCCATGGGTGCACTGTAAGAGTAACGACGGTCAGCTTAGAGTAACCCAATAGGTACTACTGACCATCTCATTCCCTCTATCTATCAGTTGAAAACAAGGGACAGCAGTGCGCAGATACCCCTTTGATCAAAGATAAAACATGTTGATTTGTACAGTATAAAACGTGTACAATCTGTCATGTTTGTAGATGATGTAATAGTTTGAATTGTGGTGAATTTGTATTAGTATGTAACGGTAGAAATGATTGACATGGTAAGCACTGAATCATAACCTCTACATTAGAGTGACGTAGTAGATAGCCTCACACCTTATAAATGGTTTTTATATTAGCACTGGCGATATTAACCAATCATTTCTGAACTGTAATCCATGTACAGTGACATACTTTACATTAAACTAGTTTAAAAAGAATAAAAAAATACAAATGAGCTTATATAAAGTAACAAATACTTTAAGTAGTACACACCAAGAAGACTCTTTCTTTTACCAGAACATCTGCTGTCGAGACTATCTGCTTATTCACTCTTCAGCAGCGTTAGGTACTTACCCTAGTTCAGTACGCAACAGCGACATCTATGTTATAGTGCATTTTTAGTTCTCTCCAGGATAGGTTTTATTACCTTAGTGCTCAAAACTTAGTTGGGGTTACTTTATGTATGCATATCGAGGGGTGGCCCGCGGTAACTGCGGCATTGAATGGGTGTTCCTGGAAAAACAAATATGTAAACCCGCGGGAATCACGGACTTAATTGGAATCATCGACCTTTATATACAGATTGACATATGTAATTTGTATCTGTCCAAAGGGCAGTCGAAACACGCAGACGAATATTTAAAAATGTAAAGAGGGTTGACACAGCAGGTAATATATCGCTCCATAACAACGAGCGCCTTCTATGCGAGATGTGCTCCCAGCTACGACCCGAAAACAAACGCCCCAAATCAGAAATTAGAACCTTAAAAATAAAATAACTACTTCTCAAGTTATTAAACTTATATTCAGTAAGTGTGGCCCACCTAGTTGAATAGTGATTGTAGATAATTTCATTGTTGGAAGGGTTATGTCGACAATTAATAATAGTAGTTCTGTCGAAAAATAAAAATGGAAAATTCAACATCTCGTTACTGGGCGCATGTTCTGCTCTACCGCTGACTAACACATGTAATTTATATCAGCTCAGGGGTATTTTTTTTTATTCTAAAAATATAATACGCATTTAAATAAATAAATATTAGAAATTAAAATTCAAGAATTGTTCTTATCTAACGTCTGATCGATAACACAGGCCTGCGATGGTTTTATTGTCTTGAAATTTTTACATGTTTTACGGTAATTCCTGTACGTTGAATCCAAAAATGATATCCATTTTTCTTCATCACGTACAGATTTTACAC
>NW_013667348.1:108337-111640 GCF_000517525.1 Limulus polyphemus | reverse complement strand
TCCCTTTTCTTCAGTTTGTTTGTATTTTTGTTAACAAAGATAAAATTAAAAACGTTCATTGTGGTAAGCGAAATAATAATTTGATTTAAGTAAGAGTTTTTTGTTTCTTCCTGATTTATATAAAATCCTTATGTGATAGAAAAATAAAGTTAATTATTTTCAAAATCTGCGTGGCTGAATTATGGAAAATCCATTATTAAAACCCAAACAACTTTTATGAAGTTTAAATTCACAGACGGATGTCATCAGAGTTCAATGGGCTATGTGTGCTCTGCCAACCGCGGATATCGAAACCCGATGATTAGCGTTATAAGCTCTTAGACTTAGCCCTGAGCTAGGAGTGGGCGATTTTTTTTAGAACTGTTATAGAACTTAAAGTGAAAGTTGTTCTAAGATCTTTGAAATGAAATAATTTTATTAACTACCCCAATACTGAAAAGTTGTAACATGCATTTTACATGGTACAGCTTTTAATGCCTTTAAAAATATTTTACAACACTAACTTCATCACAGCCCGGCATGGCCAGGTGGTTGGGGCGCTCGACTCGCAATCTGCGGGTTCGAATCCCCGTCACACCAAACATGCTCGCCTTTTCAGCAGTAGGGGCGTTATAACGTGACGGTGGGTGGTGAAGACTAGCTACCTTCCCTCTAGTCTTACACTGCTAAATTAAGGCTAACGCAAATAACCCTCGTGTAGCTTTGCGCGAAATTCAAAACAAACAAACAACTTCATCATTATTGAATTGATAGATCTTTTGAAAAAAGTTTGTTAAACACTAACCAGTTCCACCCTTTCAGTGGGCTGAGCGCTGTCCACTGATGAGGGTTCGTGATTCAAGTCCTTTTCTGCAAAAGTAAATAAATTTGACGCTCTGCACTTTAAGGGCGTGGGTGCCCTATAAGCGTGATAGTCAAATCACCCTATTCGGTTTGACAAGGGTAGTCCAAAAAGGAAAGTATCAGAAGGTAAGGGTTTGTAAGATTTAAGATGTATATCATTCCAACCTTTCTAAAAACTTTATAAATGTTACTTTATTTCTATTTGTTGGGCCGGGTTACGAATCGGAGGGCTCCAAGTTCAAGCCTGAAGTCTCAGAACACGCTCCGCATTTTCAGCTGTGAGTGAGTGATAAAAGTGACAGTATATCTCGTTATTCGGTTCAAAGAAGCGGAGAAAGCGTATATGGCGGCGGTTGCTGCTGGCTACATTCCCCCTGGTTAACAGTTAAAAATCACTTACGGCTATGCCCGATCCCTAGGTATTTCTGACCTAGTCATTAGCCAACACTCGAATAAAATTTCGTTTGGGTTGGAAATTCAAATTTCATTCTTTTTTCTTGTTAAGTGTTTGCAAAATAAAATGAACGAAAAGTTATCTTGAAAACTTACTTCTTACATGTATCATTCCGAATACACACGTGTGTATATCTGTTGTCCTCATATTAAACTGCTCTTTCAGTAAATAATCTATATAATAAGATTCAGTGTCTGTGTGTCACATAACTCTTCCTAAACCGCTGGTCGCACCAACATCTAAGTAGTACCAAACAAAACGTCTCGCTTCCTGAAAACCTCTTCTCCTAAACTGCTGGACTCACCAACTTCTAAGTGGTGCCAAACAAAACGTCTCGGCCCCGAGGTTTGCATAAAGGTACCCCCCTGGAGAAATAGGGGGTTTCCTGAAAACCCCTTCTCCTAAACTGCTGGACTCACCAACTTCTTAGTGGTGCCAAACAAAACGTCTCGGCCCCGAGGTTTGCATAAAGGTACCCCCCCCCTGGAGAAATAGGGGTTTCCTGAAAACCTCTTCTTCTAAACTGCTGGACTCACCAACTTCTAAGTGGTGCCAAACAAAACGTCTCGGCCCCGAGGTTTCCACAAAGTTAAAGCTTTTCACCCATCTCCTTAGGGGACCCGAGTATTTCGCGAAAACATTTTCACAGGGATTTCCTGAAAGCTGACCCCAAATTTGGCACTGATTTACATTAGAGCACGTAAATAAGTAGGCCTGCAAATTACCGCTTATAACTTGGTTAAATAACTTAAATCTACATTATAGAGGCAATGATCATTAAACCGAAAAATGTGCGAAATAGTAGTTCAAGCATTAAATTTTATTGGACTATTTTGTACTTTTTTTAGTTTTTTTGTACTCCCCATCAATTGAAGTTGGTGAAGTATAATTTGGTTGATAGAAATCATATTCAACACAGGAAACGTCACTACGTGCCTCCCTCGAGTTTAGTCAGGCAGTGAAGTCTCACTCTCGAAACCTTCGTCTGTGCGCACGATACTGTTAACAAGGGGAGATGAAATTCACATATATTTCAACAATGGGAATGGCATTTCTCTCCGTTCTCCCCACGATTCGAGCACAGGATACATGCCATACGTGAAGGTCTGAAATCCCGTGGGTTTATAACAATGATACATAACAGAAGCTGTCGGCTCTATAAATATGCTGAACCAGTTGTTCGTGTTTATGTCTATCTTTACAGCATGACTATACATCTTTTTTTATGGGAATTATTTGACTTAAAAAAAAGGACAGGTAAACGATTAAATTCTATACTTTAATACTGTAGTTTTATATATATTTGTAAGCACATAATATTCAAACCCGGATGTTTTCAGAAAAAACAACAACTTAAAATAAGTATATAAGGGTACATATAATTGAATATATATAAAAATTGATCTCGCCATAGCGTTTAGTATATAACGTATTGCTTCAGTTTTTATGTGATTAGAGAACAGTAAGAAAGTTTCAGGAAAATAAATTTTTTGTTTCCCTTTCCCTTGTTATAGACTAACTTTAAAGGAAAAGAAAACAATATTCTCTTCGCTGTTTTCTTAAATCCAAGATTCAAAACAGTAAGTAAGGAGATGTGATTTCTATTAAACTTATCGCTTTATGATTCTAAGACAGACAAATCTAAACATTAAACATTGTTTAGGTTATTTCTTTATCGTAAGAAATATGTACCACATGCGTTTTCCTATATTTTTTGTCCCATCAAAATACTTTATTACATTGATTTTTTTGGCACTAGTTATGACTTGTTACTTCCATTAATATCTTTTGAATATGTAAATCTACATTAAAATGTTGTCTTAGAATTAAATTATTTGTTTTGTAAGTCACTAAACTTACCGCTGACCCACTAGCCAACAGAATTAAATAAAGCGACATAAGATCCCCCTAGTGATGCTTGGAGACGGCTTGAATGGGTAATGAAGAAACCTTTAATATACGTTTAACATAACAGCAAATGTACAACATTTCGACAAGGTTTTGTC
>NW_013667348.1:102881-107994 GCF_000517525.1 Limulus polyphemus | reverse complement strand
TTCTTCCTGTTTCTCCGATGTAGAATTCTGGGCTGTTATTGCATGTTATTTTGTAAATGACCTGGTATTGTGTGATTCTAAATAATTTTTGTTTAGTAACGATTTTAATTTAGGGCCGGGTTTTTGAGAGAATTTGACGTTGACAGGAATATTGTGTGGCTCAGCGGTATGTCTGAAGGCTATAACACTAAAATCCGGGTTTTGATGCCTATGGTGAGCACAGCACAAATAGTCCTTTGTGCTTAACAAGAAATAAACAAACAGAAACGTAAGCCCAAAATATGCTGTGCCATTTCATGCACCATTAAAATATCTGAAAATAGGAAAATAGATTGATTTGTTGTTAGTGTACAACATGACTCTACCCTAACCATACACTAATTTGGGGTTTCTTCCCCCTCTCCCCACCCTTGCCAGTCAATAACATCGGATAAAGTTTAAGAATCAATCAATAAATGATCAGTACTGATCATATAAGATAGTCCTCTAACAAGAAGTTATGTGACAAAGTTTTAAACCAACCAATCAGTAGTTATCCGCTGATCGTAACAGATAGCCTTGTAACAAGATCATAAAGTTTAAGTACCGGCCAATCAGCAGTCAGCAACTAATGATATTGGGTAGAGTAGTGTTATATGATGAAGTTTGAGAATCAGTCAATCACTGGTCATTATTTCAGACGTTATATACTATAAGACTTAATGTCTCATAAATTACTCTTATAAATAGTGTTTCATTTGAGCTAAGATTTTGCATGTTATAACTCCGCTGAACTGATGAGCGATTGGCCTCGTCTGCATCAAATACAGCAGATAAAGTGTAGTTCAAATGTTGACATAGGTTTAACCCTATTGAGCCAATAGAAAATAACATGATTTAACTCACCGCCAGTCTTATTGTGACGTCATTTCACTCTGATCTCCTTTGATACACGTTCTTGAAACAAACATGAGAACAAGGGAACGGCAGGAAGCTACACCTTTCATTGTACTTTTTAACGGAAACCAGAGTGCATTTATACGAATTACATTTCAATCATATAATACAATCAAACGATAAAGTATTTTGAAATATCGAAGTAATCAACATACTAGTGATAAAAGAACACAATGTCATGTGTAGCAGTTAGTGAAAATAGTTGAGCAGAAAAAAGAAAACTGTCAGAAGTGTTGATATTGGAGAAACTAGTTTCGACACATTCGTGTGTCCTCTTCAGTTCCATGTTGTTTTCAAGTTTCCCCAAGTACAAGAAATATACTAGCTTTTAAGATAATTATAAGTCGACAGTATAATTACAACCACGTAATGAAAATTTTAGACAATGCATAAAAAATAAAAAAGTAAAGACATTTATCTTAAACCCGCGAATACAAATTTGATAACACAAATATACCGATTTTATTATGATATTTGTTTTGTTTTTTTTTTGGGGGGGGTCGTATTATTTTTTTACTTATTTGTTTGTTTGTAAGTTAACACGGGTATCGAAACCCGGATTCTAGCGTTGTAAGGCTGCAGACATACCGCTGTGCCACTGGGGGACATTTTTTTTTACCTATTTTATTACTATATATAGCCATATATATGAAAGGTGGTTCTGCACCGATATGAAATTATTCCAAACCCCGTTTTAAATTGTAATCTATATAAATATAATAGTACTGTCTGTTGTGTCCATGTAACTACTTCGCAGGGTGTGGATGGATCTTCACCAAAATTGGTATTGAGGTTTATTAGGTCCATGTGGGGATACATACAAATTTTCAGTTTTGCGTTTTTTATGGACGTTTTTTTACCACTACTTCGCTTCCTATTGATGGATCTTCACCAAAGTTGGCATGAAGGTTTGTTAGTTTCATGTGGAAATACATGCAAATTTGCGATTTCACATTTTGTGTCTTGCAGTTTTTATGGGCGTTTTTGAGTGTTTTTTTTTCTTTTTACAATTACATATAAGGGAAGCAACTATTTCATGTCATAATAATATTCTTTTATTGCTTCAGTTGTTTTATTGCTTGCAGGTTGTCAAGGTGTTCGTAGGTAGCATCTTTTGATAATTAGAAACGCTCATCATTATAATTAATTTCAATGCTTTAAATCATTAAATACTTTACGTTCTCAATTAAAATCAGATTAGTGATAGTGCCTCTTTTAGTGAATCAGCGATAAGTCTGAAGGCTTACAACGCTAAAAGCCGGAATTATATACCCGTGGTAGGCACAGATAACCTACTGTGCAGCTTTGTGCTTAGCAACAAACAAACGAAGAGATCAGGAATCACATAATTCCACTACGACATTCTTTATTTTTTTACGATTCCTAAAAAAGTTCCATTTCACTACATGATGGCCCGGCATGGCCAGGTGGTTAGGGCGCTCGACTCGCAATCTGAGGGTTGCCGGTTCGAATCCCCGTCACACCAAACATGCTCGCCCTTTCAGCCATGGGGGCGTTATAATGTGACGGTCAATCCCACTATTCGTTGGTAAAAGAGTAGCCCAAGAGTTGGCGGTGGGTGGTAATGACTAGCTGCCTTCCCTCTAGTCTTACACGGATAAATTAGGGACGGCTAGCGCAGATAGTCCTCGTGTAGCTTTTTGCGAAATTCATAAAAAACAAAAACAAACACTACATGATTAAGAGCTCTACCTCAGTTAACGGTGTCTTTGACTGGCTAGATAATCAATTTCATCGTGTGTCTTGCAGCCGAATATAGATCTCTATGATTCCTGCGATGCTATTGTGTTGTTGTTGAATTTCGCGTAAAGTTATTCGAGAGCTATCTGCGCTAGCCATCCCTAATTTTGAAGTGATAGACTAAACGGAAAGCAGCTTGTCAATGCCACCCATCTCCATCTCTTGGGTTACTCTAATTTAGTGGGATTTAACCGCCACTCTTATAACGCATACACAGCCTCAAAGTGCGGAACGCGAACCACGAAGTCTCAGATTCACAGTCCGTCACACTATCCACTATGCCACACTCGGCTTTCTTGCGATGTAGATGTATTTCAACTGGCTTTAAAGTATTTTTCCCTTGGCACCCTTTTGCGCGAAGTTATTATTATACGAGGAATTATTTTTAATTTAAGAGCTCACGAGTGCAACGCGCCAGACCTCATAGAAGCGAACAGAAATTACGCCCGAGTTACAATTAACATGTTTACAGAGAACATTTTAATATAATCAAATAGCTACTTTTCTGAAATTTAATTTTGTCAATTTATGAATGCAACAATGACTTTAAGATTTTTAGAAATCATGTTGTTTTTGCTGTGAGTTAGTTAGGCTTTAAAGTTATTTGTAAATTGTTTTATCATACTGCGATTTATTAGAAAATAAAAATTAATGTTGTACATCACAGTTTTCATTAAATGATCAAATGTAAAATGATCAAAACTGAGTTAAATGGAATGTGAGGACCGTTTTATCTATCATAATACAGTCTAAAAATAAGTCAAGTATATCATTTGATAAGCCTTTCAAAAGGGTTGACTTTTAGGCATCCACTACGAATGTAGGAAAAAGTCACAATTTGAAAATTTATGTTTATAATTTTTTAACTTCATAAAATTATTGAGTTATTCCACTCATTCATGCGATGATTGATCTCATATATGCCTCTTTTCATATAATGTTACATATCATGTATCATACTTATTAGTGCAATAAATAACTAGCTTAAAAATGTTTTTGTTGTATTACTTTACATTGTGTTTGGGTATCAAAAAATGTGATTTTTTTCTAGCCAAAATTGTGAACTTTTTCTGTGACTTTTTATCCGCCCACCTAGCCTGTCATGGCCAGGTGGTTAGGGCGCTCGATTCGCAATCTGTGGATCGCGGGTTCGAATACACGTCCCACCAAACATGTTCGCCCTTTCAGCCGTGGAGGCGTTATAATGTTACGGCCAATCCCGCTATTCGTTGGTAAAAGAGCAGCCGAATAGTTGGCAGTGGGTGGGGATAACTAGCTGCCTTCCCTCTAGTCTTACACTGCAAAATTAGGGACGGCTAGCACAGACAGCCTTCATGTAGCTTTGCGCGAAATTCAAACAAACCAAACCGCCCACCTGCACTACAACGTAATTTACTACAAGTAATTTATTTGAAATATTTTACAAAAATTACATGGTACTCAAAGCCGCTTTATAGGAGTTACGTAATTGATCTGCACTTTAAACTATACCATAAGAAATTAGCTCAACTGTATCCGAGTTATCCATGTTACAAATAGTGTCATACGAATAAGCTAACGTCGGGGGTAGGAAGGGTTGAGTAAGTGGACACTATAAAATTATCTGTCTCTTACATTTTAAATTTAAGGACATTTTATTCGTAGACAAAAAAAAAAAAACTGCAAACTGACGAACGTTTAATTTAGCTGATCCGTACGAAGGATTTTGAAAAGGGGGGGGGTGCGACTTTCCCAGGATGTCCCATTATTTACTCCAACGCTGGGGCCCCCACAATTTCAATATAGAAATGAAAAGTATGCATATTAAGGTACTTAAAACTAGATATGTAAGGCTAAAATGGTGCTCAAAGAAATCAGATTATACTGGTACTCATAATGTAGGTCATCAGAATACTTTTTAAGTAACATGACGCAATTCATGAAGGATTAAATATCATAAAATGTAAAAATCATACCCACTGACACTCACGAATAATGATTTGCTGCGAAATGACGAATGAACAGTAAATCGATGAAATTATATTGGTATCTATAATTTGTATGTAATGCTTATACTGAAGCGACACAGAAATCAGTAACTTATATCAGCTTTGTGAGAATGACTCGCAATATACAAAGAGTAAAGAAGTATGTAAACACAGTGACATTTTTTAGTGTTCACCATGATATCTATCAGGGTGTCTTCTTATGCATTTACTATCAGGGGCCCTTTTGTAGATTTACTAACAAAGGGCCCTTTTTGCCCATTTATTATCAGGTATTCTTACCCATTTAACTATCTTTGTATTAGGTCGTCAAGAAATTAATGTCGCTTTTTTTAGATGAAAAACCCGAACAACTTATATATCAAAACAAAACATTTATTGAATAAAATATTACTCCATTCTTATCCATGATGCTTTTCCATCTTACAATC
>NW_013667348.1:96951-101881 GCF_000517525.1 Limulus polyphemus | reverse complement strand
GGCGAAATGTGCTGAACCATCATTGACACTTACGAACGTTCAAAACATTTCCATAAACTTCTTTGATATTATTTGTGGCTATAGGGGCGTTGTTCCCCTTCTTGTATTCAAACAGCATTACATGCCGAATGTGTGTCTCGTCGTAAACCATAACTATAAGGGATTAGAGTATACTAAACTTTACACATTATATAGGCTACACTACGTGACGTTTAGGCGGTTCGTTTAACTATTATATGTGATGTACGTGTTTTGGGTGGTGGTTAATTAAATTGTTCCAAAACGCGACATTAATTTTTTGACGACCTAATAGATTTAAAATCATGGAACATGAAGGGACCCCCTTTCCAAAAAACGACAAGATACGTACTTATTGTGGCTATGTGAGTCTAGTATTATACATTTTTATGTTTATAAAGCGCTTACCATTATTATTATGTTTTAAGTGTGAGAGTTTGGGTTCTGCCACTCATTGTATTGGAACTCTTCTGATGACAGTCATATCTTACACTGATTTTACACAGGGGATCTTCCCTGTTCGTCATTAGACATGCCGACCGTGACTATTATTAATCTATTTGAGTTCATTTTTACATCCATACTGTGGAGGGGCCCATTCAACAATAATATTAATGTAGTTTCTATTAAATCTAATTTAATTTTGCTGTTCAAGTGCTGATTTTTTATTAGATAGAGTTAGAGTTTTTTTCATCTATTCATACAAAAAGGAATACCAAGGGAATCTTTATTGGTAAAAAAGGGTATGCGACTGCATCCTTCCCTTCTGACGTCCCTTTCTAAATAGAAAAAGCTGTTAATTGACAAACAGTTGAATTGTAGATAAAAAAACGCTTCAAATTGATGGACATTTGATACGTAGATAGAATAAACGCTGCAGCATATAATTGCAAATGTGAACATATATATCAATCCTTTATAAAGCTATTTATAATGGAGCACAGTTCTCTTTTTAAAGCCCCTACTCTACAAATACCCAATAAAATTTAACAAAATGGTTTTTATAAGCTTGAGATACACCCAATAATACGTAATATAGCATTTCTTAAGCATAAATTTATCGTAGGTAACGCAGAGTTCACGTTTTAAAGCCCCTACTCAATAAATATCCAGTAGTACTTAACAAAGTGATTGATTTGTTTTAGCACAAAACTAAACAACGGGCCATCTGAGGGACAAATTACCACTCCCCACCGAGGGACAAACTAGTTTTGTAAGCTTGAGGTATATTCAACAATATGTAATTGCAGTTCGTAAGTTTATAGCTATTAAGATATCAAAAAAGAGAAGGTATGTTGAAAAATCCGCTTAACATTCTCTAGACGAAAGACATATTCACTGACTTTGCAAATGATCATGGATCGACACGAACAAATGATGTGCTGATTATCTGGCAATAACGCTGATAAAAGAATGTTTTAGTCTCTCAACATTTCCATCATGAAAGACAAAGGATAAAGTATCTGAATATATCATTCATTGTATGTACAACAGTTTCTTATTTTCCAAATATTGGGGCTCATATAATTTATTAAGTTGGTAACATCTGTTGTACAGTTTAAAATGCAACTAATTAACACTTTTGTGATTAGTAAAAAAAAATATCAAATCTAATTCTTTTTTTTTTCAGTAATTCGTCAGAAACATATGTCTCGGTCAGCTGATACTTGGCTGTCCAAAACTTTGAGTAACTTAGAGGGCGCTGGATTCGTAGAGGGTTTGGCGGAAGAAGATTGGAGTGACAAGTAAGTTTTAACAATCTTTGTTTTATTTTCGAAGAATTCTGACAAATGTAGTTATTATGTGTTGCTTAATATTATTTTCTCTTGCCTGCCAACAGGGGGTTTGAAAATTTTATTTTTAAACCATAAATAAAATAACCTAAATTGTTCATTCACGAACTGTGAATCATCGAGGATGTTCTTCTAATAAGTTCCGGTAGACAGTAAATTCTTTGCATGTTGTTCAACTGTTAAACACTGTTAGTGTTAAGAATATGGATGAATATATATAACCTAGATAGGCAGAAAGCATAATATTTTACCAGTACAATTTGGGAATATTTTTAACGAGAACAAATATACATTTTCATCACGATAACAGCAATTTGAGTCTCCAGTTGATTTTCCACTACCACTGTACAGTTCATTACTTTTTTTCAGAACTTTTATACAAAGATAAAAAAAGGACTATCTGCTTCAGACCCTAAATCTAAACTGATAGACTATAGGGGAAGTAACTAGTCAACAGCACCCACCGTCAACTCTTGGTCTTCTATTTCCTAGCCAAATAGTGGGATTTAACTGTCACTCTTATAGCGCACCCACGATCTCCCAAAGTACAGAGCGCGTTTTTGCGGCAACGAGATGTGAACTTGAAACTTGAGGGTTTACAATCCAAGCATGCTATTAAACTATGTTCAGCTTTAACTGATTCTGAAAGGAACTGGCCAAGTCCATTTAAGATATTTTATTTCGTCTTTATTTGAATATAGTTTAGAATTTCAATACCCAAAGGAATTTTTCAACATGGTTTACGTGTTTATTTATATTAGATATTCTAATTATTTGGTTAATGGTTTGTTCGGAGAAACTGGCGTAAAGCTATCCACAAAGTTATCTGCACTAGCCGTCCCTAATTTTCCACTAATAGACTACGGGTAAGACAGCTAGTTATCAGTACCCACCGCCAACTATTTGGCTATTCTGATCGAATAGTGGGTTTGATTGTCACTTTTATAACACCCCTACGCCCTAAAGCTCAAACCATGAACCCTCAGATTTATAGTCTGGAACACTAACCCCTAAGCCCAACATGACCTTAATTATACAGGTAACTAGCTTTAATAAACTATTTTGAATAGCAAAGAGTCAACTCTGTCAAACGATAAGCGCTACACTGTCGCTTAGGGTTGTGGTAGTAGACGAAGAACATCAACTGTAACTTGTTCAAATACGTTACTGATTGAAATCTTAACTGGGGGAGACCTTAGACGAGTGACTAGCACACCAGACTATAAGAAAGACACGAAGTCGAATCTTGGCCCCCACCGCTTACAGATATAACCCTTCTCCCCTGAAGACGGTAGCAGTGTGGCAGCCGAAACGTAGGATGAAAACTAGTTTGTAATTAGTGTACAGTATTTAATAATTAGCTTTAGGTAATTTTAATGGCTAATAACCATGACAAAGAATTCTCGTTCGGTTTGGTTAATTTAATAAATATCCGGTAGGTGCTAATTTCACGTGGTATCTTTTAAAATCCCCAGCATCATGAAGAAGTTGTCTGATCATATGGCTGTGATAGTGGACCAAGGACATTATCTAGTGCTATCTCAAGTGGTACTCCAACAATGTTTTGTTGTTGATGTTTTTTTTCTTTGTTTTCTTTTACAACGCACATCAGTACTACTCTTCCACAGATTGATGACATCCGGCCCTCTGGAATCTTTCTGCTGCTTTCTCCCAAGTCTTAACACTAATGTACTCAGCTGTCAGAAGGCAACAGAGATGAAAAAATGGTTGAGTATAGAAATACTGATAGTAGAGACTGTAACTATATTGTACATCCTCTTGCACCCTGCCATTTTAAGCTGTTACATATACTTTAAATTCTCAGAGACCAATATATCTTAGTTTGTGGACTGTAAGAAGCCATGATCTCACAGGGCTTTTTTCTCCCTCTATGAAATGATAGGCCAAATACTAATGTCCATAACCTGAGAAGTCTGATTTTATTCTCTGAACCACATAACTTTATTTTTACCCCGTGAAGACAATCTGGGACTTCAGCTTGTCTTTCTCTAAGCTGACATTTTTTTCTTTCTGGTACATTGACCCCTATACCTAGCATTTGACACATAAAGCTTAGGAATTCCTTCATATTAAAATATTGTTTGATAAAAGTTTCAACTCAAGTTAAAGTTTCTTCAGAAACTCTATCCCCTAGATGCACGTATCTCTGATATATCCATTATATTGTGTAGAATAACTTTCAACGAATAGACTGACCTTCAACTTCTTGAGACCAGTCTGTAGCTACATCTTCTAAGGTTGTTTCCTGTTGTCACAAATGATGATTGATGAACATTAGTAGTCATAGATTCACTGTCAATAAATATATTACATGAGATTTATTTTATATTTCCAACTCTCCCTGCTCCTGAACGTAGAAAAATAGTATTTTTCTCAGCTAAACATGATCCTTCACAGACTGATGAGAAAAGATGGCAAGACAAAGTCCCTGATACAGAGGTCCTATAATAGGCAAGGATGCAAAGTGTTAGTGCCATAGTCATGAAAGCACAATCAAGATGGTTACACCATGCAGTAAGAATGTCAGAAGCGCGCCTTCCAAAGAAACTTGTTTAAGAAAACACATTAGAAATTTACAGAACATATATAAGACTAGTCGTAGAATATGCCTGTATAACGTGGATGAATGTATCAAAAAACACACATCAACAAACTACAGCAAATACAAAACTATATTTTAACGAAAGCATATAGAGTCCCACGATCAACAAACTCAACATTTCTACACAACTATTCAAACATGCCAACACTATCAGACAGACTCCTGGATATCTCGCTTCAATATTATAAAAAAAATATTAACAAAAATGAACCGATGAGCAAACTAGAGAGTTACATAATACATGATGAACCAAGCCCTAAGTACCTCTCTCCTCTGAACATCATAAATAAAAAACTTACAGGCCAAACAGTGCTAAGCTAACTGAATCCTAGACACAAACGTAGCTCTAGTTTAAAAGGGTTTTGTATGTAAAATATAATTATGTGTGTGTATATGTGACTGCTCATATATGACAGAACTGTATTGTGAACACGGACTAATAGTGCGATCATACATAAGTGAAGCTAGTGAAAATACAAGAGTTAATATTACCCCA
>NW_013667348.1:95019-96514 GCF_000517525.1 Limulus polyphemus | reverse complement strand
AACAGTGCAAACAAAACAACAATTCCAGTGAGGGAGGAAGGGGTCTACGCTTAACCTGATCCTCCCTGGTCCAAAACATGGACCAAATCCCGTTGAAGAAGGCTTACTTGTTAAAGGCAAGCGATCACAAGGTGGGCAACGTAGGAGGCACAAAAACTGCTTGAAGTTGACGATGAAACTCTGTAACCTTAATGTTGACAACTGGGAACTGGTAGCTCAAGACAGCAAGTCGTGGAATTAGCTAGTTCACAGTCGAGCATCTGCCTTTGAATGTCGCCGCATCCAGGAATCAGAAACCAAGAGGCGCTTTCGCAAATTTCGTCAACAAGATCTACTGTAAGTTACCCCAAACCCAGAATTCACCTGTGAACAGTGCGGAAGAAGGTTTCATGAAAGAATCGGGTTTGTTAGCGTGTATATATAAAAACCTGAGATGTAAAAGGGCTGTCATCTTCACATGTGATAAACTAATTAATATATAAATATACAATACCATGTAAATTAATCTGAAATACGTTTACATCCACTATTAGGGAACAACAATTTTATGTAGCTATACGTTTCGACTCTTTCGTGTGTCCTCTTTAACCCAACCTTTATTTTTACTGGCTTTCATGATCAGCTATCAATTTCCCTTGACCACCCTTGGCCCTTCTTTTCTCTTGTGTATTTTGTTGTTGTTGTTTTTTTTTGGGGGGGGGGTCATGATTCACATTTCACGTGTTTACACTCAGGGATATAATGTTTTCCTTAACTCTAACCACTTTCACTCAGCTGTATTTCATCTAGATTCCCTCCTTTACGTCAACGCTTCTTCTTCAAGGCTTGAAATACATAACAAAATATCCCATCACTAAAAAAATAGCAAACTATATCTGCTGGCACAGCTCTTTGACAATCTTAAGATATTTATCCGTTTGTTAGTTTTCTTGAATGTTGCGCCATTTTGAGCAGATAATCTGTACTGGCTATGATAAACCCTGATGGATTCTGCCACCACGAAAAATGATGGACTGCTCATTGTTCACTGTTTCATTCGATAACCTGTCAATTAATTTCATATTAGAGTTCAATATAATATACATGGTACTTTCTCATAATATTGTTTTTCTGGTCCAACTATTAGGTCGTCAAGAAATTAATGTCGCGTTTTAGAAACACTTTCATTAACCATCCCCTAAAAAACGTAAATCACGTATAATAGTTAAACGAATCGCCTAAACGTCATGTTAGTGTAGCCTATATAATATGTAAAGTTTAGTGTACTCTAATCCCTTATAGTGATGGCACACCACGAGACACACATTCGGCATGTAAATCTGTTTGAATACAAGAAGGGAAACAATGCCTCTGTAGCCACAAATAATATCAAATAAGTTTATGGAAATGTTTTGAACGTTCGTAAGCATCAACTATGGTTCAGCAAATTTCATTTAGCCTTAAAAACTGTAATGGCAGGGGTCGACATGTTGGAATTGATATTGATGCTCTGAAT
>NW_013667348.1:92952-94088 GCF_000517525.1 Limulus polyphemus | reverse complement strand
AGGGACGGCTAGCGCAGATAGCCCTCGTGTAGCTTTGTACGAAATTCAAAAACAACCAACCAAATTGATTTTACATGAAGCTCCCAATTGCACAGCGGGATGTCTACGGACTTACAACGTCTAGAAACCAGGTCTCGATACCCCTGGTGGGCAGACTGTGTAGCTTAGTGGTTAACTATAAACACACACACACACTTTACATGAAAAAAAAATCCAAAGCAGTTTCCTAATCTCCAAATAACTATATGACGTGTTGCTAGAGAACATTAACATTGAAGAGTTACATTGAGAAAACTTGTCACCATTCTGTGTGTAACGTGTTTAAAATGATACTTTATTATTCATTTGGGTTGCAAACGTAATCAAACACACAAGTGATCTTGACCGACAACTGTTGTGTACCCTTTTGATATATATGTATGTTAATATAACCAGAGTCGTTTTCAAATTATCTGGTAATATGGAATATTTGTTTCAGCGTGGAAATAGAAGAAAGGACTTTATCGACATCTCAACCAAAAGAACGAAATTCCAGCACAGGTAAAACGATTTCTAACATGTATACAATTAATTGCATTAATCTGCTCCCAGCTGGTGTAAAATAGGTTTATTTATTTGTATAGTCGTGTTCAAAATATTCTACTTTTCAACCATATAAAAAAATGCATGTACATGTTTTTTCCAGCTATACTGTGCGAGGATTTTATTCAGTGCTACAGCAGTAAAAATAAAAGTGTCTTCACAAAGACACTCGATGGAAGAAATAAGGATGAATGTTATTTGCTTGATATTATTGACAGTAAAATATAGTATGTTCTAGTTAGGTGAAACCTGCAACAATTCTTCAGTTTATTTAAAGACGACAGTTTGATGGAAATTTACTAATATTACATATTTCAAACCTATTACTCACTTTGTTATATTCCTTAGCCAGTAAGGCCCAAATCTTGTCGAATGCCCAAAATGAAACGCTCGTCAATTTATTTAAGGATTGTTTAAACATTATTTTGTACTGGTGTTCTGCACTGAAAGCACACGTCGTTTGTTGGCAGTTGATTTATATTATACTAGCTGAGTTACCCGGCATTGCACGGTGAAAATTTAGATTTGAAATGTATAGATCAGTATTTTTTCAG
>NW_013667348.1:84298-91988 GCF_000517525.1 Limulus polyphemus | reverse complement strand
GGAAAATTAACGAACGAACGGAGACGTAACAATATATACTGTAACCCCCCCCCCCCACCCACACACACACACACCCTAGAAGAGCTGAGAGTCAAGTGTACAGGGGGTCTATATTTATCTGATTGCTAGTCGGGTTCGAGATGTTTCAACTACAGTAACTAACGATCACAATGTAGTGATTTTGATCACAAATTTTAGGCCTCTTGATTTCTAACTCTTCGCCGGCTTTCGGCATTTGAACCACAACTTCTAATGACGTAAATATTATTTTCATAGTAAAATTATTGCATTATAATATTATTATAACTAATAAAAATTACATTTGTTCACATTTAAACAGAATTTTTAACTTACCAGCATTGAAATGCACAGAACAGATTCTAATGTAGGCATAACTACTATCTTAATAACATTAACAGTTCTGGTGATGTCCGAGGTGTAGGCATTTGTCTCATCGATCTTATGATAACTGTCTTTGAGTTTCGATTACTTTAGAAAAGAGGAAGAAATTAATTTTCTTTATCCTTGTTATCTCTGTCCGAAAAATTTACTCCTGTAAAAAAGTAGGCATTATGTAATTGCTTTTATATCAGTGAAATCCTCTTAATGTTAGTGTCAGTCCAAAAACAGCGGACAGAAAGTTTGTGATGTCAAGTGTAAGTCCTTTATAAAAGCACAGTTACATTAGAGTAGATGATGATTAATGAGTTGGTAATGTTATTAGCCAGTTTGTTAGTTAGTATTTCGGCGAACAAAATAGGGATACAAGAAAGTTCTGCACGTGCGGGAGAAATTTGCTAGTGGAATTGTTGCATTAATTTCTATTAAAAACTTAGGCCTACCAGCAAACATTAGCTATGCTAACTTGTACAAGTTGTAGAACTTGTATTCAAAGAAATAAAACACTTCCGTTATGAGTAATTGGACTGTAATTAATTTTATATTGAATAATTCAAAAGGACCTATCCAATAATAGAAACTGTTACGAGGAATAAAAAGAAATTAAATCATCGATGCGTGAAGTACATTCTGAGGTTGATATTTTTAATTTGATTTATACAGATAGACCTCTTTCACATAATTTTACAAAGAACACGTCTTTCTGACAGTGATATAGCCAAGATACGGTGGTTGGGAAGGAGGGGATTACAAAGAGTCTCCAATATAACATTTCAGCGTTTGATATTAGGCGAAAGCGCTTAAAGATGGCAAAGAATGAGACAAACACAGAAAGAAGTGTCTTCCGTTTCATTAAAATAATAGCAACCAAATCTCCTAATCAGTAACTCTTCTACCCCATTTTTTTCAAAAGTAAAAGGGAAGCTGTACCCTCTTATGTTTACACTAGTGGTTTCTAAAAGTGAGACTTATAAGGAGAAATGACCTTTTCTGTTACCTGCAACACTTGTTTTACACAAGGTTACGACATGTTAAAGATGAGAATCGATCTTGAATAATTGCTTGACCAAAATAGGTTGTGAGAAACTACTGTTACGTCTCCGTTTGTTAATTGATTTTCCGTAACTTCGTTCCGACGAAACTTTAGCGACACAAGTCCTTACTTAATAAAACTGGTTTATTCTTTCTGAATATAACTTTACCGATACACTTATTTTCAACAGTCGCTCTTTTACAAACGTTTTAACAACAAACGTTAACTTCAACAATACTTCCTGACTGCAGTTCAATTACTCACTATCTACACACATTGTTGTCACGTTGTGAGCGTCTTATATATATATACCAGACAAACATATATCTAGTAAATGCTAGGGCATTCACGAAGGAACAAGACAGTTCTAGAAACGTGGCGTGACACTAGTCACGTGACCTCGCTGACGCAACACTACTTTAGACACCAGTTACAGTAGGCATATACATACAATAGTCACTACAGTATAAATAAGAAGCTTAGTTCTTTTTTGATTCTTAAACAAGCACAAGTGAAAATAAAAGTGCGATAATTTGTTTTTATATTTTGTTGAATAGTGTAACATTTCTCCTTATCAGACATTATCTGCAACTTTGTTCAAGTAAATGTTTTGTAATTTTGGATGTTTCTTATTTCGATTTTGATTAGGTGTTTGTCTTGTGCATCATTCTATTTACTGTTTTATGCCTGTTTACTATAATTCATCCTTAACATCTGTCCTTTCACCCATGCTGGTTTTTAACTAGTTTTCTAAAATCAACAGGAACAATAATTACATTTATCTCCACCCTCTGTACAGATATTAACATTTCCAGCTGTTAGTACTAATACGCCTCCCAGTGGCTCAGCGGTAAGACTGAAGGTTTATAACATAAAAAATCAGATTACGATACCTGCAGTGAACAGATAGCCTATTGTGCAGCTTTATGTTTAACAACAACAAAAAATAAGAAATACATAAAAAATTGTCAGCTTCCTTAATTTTCGTAAAACACTTAGATGTCTTGAGGAACATAAGATAGTTTTTCTTTTTTTTAGATGCGTTGGTTATATCACTGAATGATATTGAATTATAGTGAAACGTCTAAGGTAGTATTCAAATATCTACCGTTTGCAATTATTTTTAGTCTGTGGGGAACTAAGTCTTATCGCTTGGTTACTATCTTATGTTAATTTACACTGTGTATTTGATTGTCCACAAGTTATTATCACAGTTTTGAAGATAGTAGGCCCAAATTTGGAAGGTGGACTAGGGGCGTTTTTATCTTTATGATGTCGCCTCCCAATTATGGGGGCGAAATGTTACCAAGACATCATGGGGAGGGGGGGGGGTATAGGATAAGTTTGCAGGGTCGCTGAAATCGAATTCTGTGTTTCTGGCTTCCCCTTGGGATCTCTGGCCGAAATTTTTGAAAGTATGTTAATACCCTTCTTACAAGCTAATAAAACCAAACTTGAAATTCGTGCTCAGGTACTACAGACGGGTATCCTAGCTTTTTTTGTTTGTTTTTTCTTGTAGGTACCTCCCTTAAAAGTTGAAGTAACTGTAAGTAATGGAGGAATTTTATCACCACACTGGGGCCTCTGTAAATCATGGGGGGGGGGGGGGAGGAGCTTAGAACCCTGCAGCGGAGAACAGGTATTGTATGTGTATAATAAGGCATTTACTTTTTGTACTTCATCATGTTATTCGTTTAGTAGAGCAACTTACTCTATGTATATATATATATACTTTTTTTTGTCAAAAAATTACAAAAAGTATTTTAATATTTTTCCCCAAGGGTCCATTTCCAATTTTCTTCGAGTAGAACGACCCCTGGTGAACATTACCCGTGATCCGGGAAGAAATATAAGGATGAGGTGCGCTTTTCGCGGGCATCCTACGCCTGTAATAAAATGGTACAAAAATGAAGCCCCGTTAGAAGTTGACAAAAAAAGAGTGGACATAAAAAATTCTGACCACGGAGAAGGTCATGTTAGCTCTCGTCTTCGGTTATTTCAACTTGATCCACTTGATTCTGCATTCTATAAATGTGTGGCAAACAATGGAGAAAATACTGCCGAAACAACAGGAATACTGAAGGTTAAGGCAGGTAAGTTATTTTTGTTTGTCGAAATTGCAGTAAAGTGTGGTAATATTGAAAGTCATACCCCAAAATGAGATATTTTTGTTTTCGTTTTTTAGGTATATTCTAAACATATGTAAAGGTTGGTTATTATCTTAGTAGGTGGTGAATGCATTGTTTATTCTTCTTACTTATACCCCTTAACCACTCCAAAGGTTAGGCACTTATCCCACAAATATGTGCCAATTTGGGTTAACACCTATAAGACGATAACCACCAAATTCAGAGACATGTATTACATCATCGTTCTAGAGCAGAAAACTGTTACATACAAAATGATTCATACCTGAACATTTTCTAGATCTCAGAAAAAGAAGAAAAAAATTACAAAACCTGGTGGCCTGGCATGGCCAGGTGGTTAGGACATTTGACTCCAAATCTGAGGGTCACGGGTTCGAACTTTCGTCCCACCAAACTTGCCCGCCTTTTCAGGGACGTTATAATGTGACAGTCAATCCCACTATTCGTTGGTAAAAGAGTAGCCCAAGAGTTGGCGGTGGGTAGTAATGACTAGCTGCCTTTCCTCTAGTCTTTCACTGGTAAATTAGGGACGGCTAGCACAGATAGCCCTCGTATAGCTTTGCGCGAAATTAAAAAAACACACACCAAAACTTGGTGAAATTCTGTGAAAAACCCCACTAAGCCTTATATTAAAATAAATACACCTGCACTTAGAACATAATTATGTACGACTGCTATAGCTGTTGTTTTTCAACTGGAAAAATCCTAATTGTAATATGTTTGATCAATATTTTATGTAAAAAGAAACTCTAGGATGCATCATGTAGCATGTTTACAATAATAACCTCCTTAGGGATGACAACACACACACTCATACACACACACACACACACATATATATATATATATATCTTTTTGTTTTTGTAAAGTAGTACGAATTTTGTATTATTACTTTTAGAAAATATTCTGTTACAGTGTATTCGTATTTTCTAAACATTGTAACTGTGATATATATATATCGGTACTTGTGTATAATATTAAAATAATAAATATACAACATTAAAATCAATATACAATTAAAATAATGACTGCATGTTTCAACGAGTCACATGTCATCTTCGGGAGTGCAAGAGATACTTTTCACGTTTTATATTTTCTTAAATATCACGTGACCTGTCTGTAATTTTGCATTTGTGCATAAATATCTGAACAAATCTTGCCTGTTATAGCCGAATTTTCTGTTTTTTTTTTCATTTTTTATACATCTCTTTTGTTCGGCTATATGATATTATAAATTACGTTTTATTTGTCTTTAGCAGAACATGTAAATAAAACCCAACATAACATATTATGAGAAAAAACAATTGTATTAGCTCAACCTAAAGGTTTTACAGCAACTAATACTCGAGAATCGCTGGAAATAATGAAATTTAAAAAGAATTAAACATTATTAAATAGAGATGAAGGTCCGGCGAATATCTGTCTGAGAACGTGGCAAGATTTGTTCAGATATTTATGCAAAATTACAGACAGGTCACGTGATATTTAAGAAAATATAAAATGTGAAAAGTATCTTTTGGAATTTCTCTCCTGAAGATGACGTGTGACACGTCGAAAACTGTAGAGTCATTATTTTGAAATTATTTTAATTGTGTATTAATTATGCTACCAGACAGTACTTTTGTATAAATTAAGTAAATGTAACCGAAAACTTAATTGGGAAAAAGTCAAAATTATTAATCAGGCTAATTATAAGAATGAACTAAATATTAGAGAATCGTTAAATATTATTTAAAATAACAGTATTATTTCGAATAAGGATTCTGGTTCAGATACTATGGAAGTTATTTTTTTGGAAATCGTTCTTAGAATACCGATGACGACATGCATGTGTTGTAATTTAACAATGTCAATATAATGTACTTATTCTTCTTAATATTATATACAATAATAAGGATTCGTCTACAGCAGATGTCTGTGACTTGTTGGCGATAAATTCAACGATAAATGAACAGCGCGCACTCCCCCTTGTTTTAAAACAATATATTAAAAACAAGATGAACATATGTACAAAAATTATTTACACTATATATATATATATATATATATATCATAGTCGTGTCTTAAATACTATACAGTTCTCTTCTTCTGGTCAACAGTCAACTTAGGTCAATTCAGTTGCTTTAGAATTCAGTTGCCAAGCCGAACTGTTTTTCTCTAAGTACTATCAGTGTATAATTCATTTATTCCTTTTCTTTTCTCTTATTCTCTTCCTTTCTATCACAACAGTGTTGGTATACAATTAATTTACGCAGTCGTTGAGTTTCCCATTTGTATCCTGAACTTCAGATACTCGTCTGCTCTTTCGTATTTAGGCATACTTCCAATAAATGTCTGCTTTTCGCATAAGGGCCTACTTCTAAATAATCGTCTACACAGGCAGGTTCAATTGCTTTAGAACACCTATTGATGAAACAAATTATTCTTCTAAAATGTCAGAAAACTGTTAATCTCACTTTAACATATCAACCGTTAGGCTATTCACTCCTACGACGGTTAACTTTACGTTTTCTAACCTTTCTCTGGCCGAACTTCTATTTCCCGTGACTTTACTTTCTCGTCTGCTCTATGCTGCTGTTCCCGCTCGTCTCACATATCTATATATTTATCACTTAATCGTCTGCTCGCCTTCTAGAAACTCTATATCCTCGACATTAATAAATTTCACGCAACGTTCGATAGTCTCAGCATCAATGAATTATAAACACAATGTATAATTTTTACCGATTTACGTAACTAAACTTGTCATAACGTTTACTTTAAATAATTGCTTTTAATTCTCTTGTTATGTTTGTTTGTTTGGAATTAAGCACAAAACTACACAATGGGCTATCTGTGCTCTGCCCACCACGGGTATTGAAACCCGGTTGCTAGTGTCTCAGACATGCCGCTGTGCCACTGGAGAGCCTCTTGTTATGAAAAAACAACAACTAAACAATCATGAAATATTCACTCACAAAATAAATAAATTAATAATACATACACTAAACAGTTTTATATATCATGATAAGTATAATATTTTTAAAACAATTTATGAAGACAAGTAGGGATCGATATATACTTAACCTAGCTAGCTATAGTAATATAGAAAGTGTTAATGCTACAAAAAGTATTGAAACAAAAAAGTCAAAACTACAAAAACTGAGATACTTTTGGTAATATTAAAACTTTCTATATTATTATAGCTAGCTAGATTACGTATATATCGATCCCCACTTGTATTTATAAAATTTAATTTTTTTATTATGGTTGTTTGTTTCTTTTCTGTGCGTCAGTAATACCAAGCGTGGGGCAAGCGTATACCTAATTCGATTTCATTACTCATCAGGATCTCTACCAACCTACCATCAAATCTAATTATATACCCCAAGCCGCGTATCTTCCGTTTATATATATATATATATAGTAATATTCTTTTCGGTACAAGAAAAGAATCATTGGGACCCCAGACGGAAGAGTTCTGTGAAATAATAAGAGCGATAAGGTCGTCACTTTTTCTGTGCGCTTGTCTGGAAATATCACTTAGTTACTTATATGAAAATTCGTTCAAATACTGACATTTTCATTCACTCTATAAACACGTATATACCTATTTAGGCGGCTTTATAAGTACAATAAGCATTATTTTTGTTCAGCTAATACTGTGAAATAGTCATTGTTAATATTCAGACATTTTAAAAGTGGTTTTAAACGAGTGATTCTTATGGCCGCTATTTTGTTTCATCGCGATCCCTACTATTAAGTACTACCGCACTTAATGAATATAAGATTGTTTGAATAAAGAAAAACTTTCATAGCATGTATTCTTTTAATAAGTAATATGATAATCTCACTTCAATTATTATTATAGCCCAGTTAATTAATTCACTGTAAAAAAATGCAGTAACTCAATTCCTTCACACAATATTTACAATAACCATTACTCACAAGTTTATTCCAACAATTATAGTACTAGTAGCATATTATTATTATTACTTTTAACGAGGCCCGGCATGGCCAGGTGGTTAGGGAGCCCGACTCGCAAGCTGCTGGTCGCGGGTTCGAATCCCCGTTACACCAAACACGCTTGCCCTTTCAACCGTGCGGACGTTATAATGTGACGATCAATCCC
>NW_013667348.1:79636-84288 GCF_000517525.1 Limulus polyphemus | reverse complement strand
ACTGCTAAATTAGGGGCGGCTAGCGCAGATAGCCCTCGTGTAGCTTTGTGCGAAATTCAAAACAAACAATACTTTTAACGATTACAATAACGTCATAATTCCACTCTTAGCAATTAAATTTTTACTTTCTTTACTTGAATGTCACAACGATCTAAACTAGACATTTAATAAATTTTCCTGAACATTACCTTTCTTAATTTTTTAAACTAATTCGTTAAACCATTTCTTTCAGGTATCATTCGCCCACCAGCTTCAGTGCCTGATTATTCTGCTGGTTTTCCCCATTTTCCAGGGTTAGGAGGAAGGTGAGACATTATCTAACCATATTTGTTGCCAACGTAAATTATTTTGCTAATCAAGCACCCTTTTACTATTCACAACAACGTTTATTGTTATTTGTTACATTATTATTCTTTTGAAACGTCGTTGTTATTGAAAAAGTTCATAAAGACGAATCAGCTGTAGACAACTGTCAGCGTTATTTTACCTTAAAATTTATCCTGGCGGGCAAGACTAAAGAGATTGTTTGATCGAATAGTGGGATTTAACCGCCACTTTTAAAGTCACAAGGGCCCAAATTACGGAACACGTTTTTGCAACAAAGAATTGCGAGCCATAATTTCTCGGATTCAAATTCCGGACACTTCTTGTTTAGGAATAAATGGACACGTGATTTTTTATTCACTTTAAAGTTTTGAATCACGAAGATAGTAACAGAAGGTTTAAGAATTGAAAACCTTTTAATCTAATTAAGGATAAATTCAAAACTTTAAAGAGAATAAAAATCACGCATATGTAAAATATGTAAACGCATAATACACTCAGTACTATGGCCAGGTGGTTAAGGCGCTCGACTCGCAATCTGAGGGTTGCGGGTTCGAATCCCTGTCACACCAAACATGCTCGCCCTTTCAGCCATGTGATGGTTAATCCTATTATTCGTTGGTAAAAGAGTAGCCCAAGAGTTGGCGGTGGGTGGTGATGTCTAGCTGCCTTCCCTCTAGTCTTACACTGCTAAATTAGGGACGGCTAGCGCAGATATCCCTCGTGTTGCCTTGCGCGAAATTCAAAACAAACAGTACCTTTTGAAATAATAGCACAATTTCGGAAAACTAATGTGTTTTTCATTATTTAATGTTTTCTTGATACACCGTAATTTATTATTTTATTTCATTTCTTTCCTCCGTAGCAAAGTTGTTGCAAACAGAATAACTTGAGTTATTAATAACGATAATACATAATTACTTTACGCACTTTTATCTGTTTTTCTAAAAGTATAGAAAATGGGACTGTCCTGACAAAATAAATCATTACTGTTGAGTGTTGATAGAACCTAGTTTTGTTTATCTTTTCCTAAAGAGGACGAAAGTATATTGTAGGAGCTCTTGTAATATAATATTAACATGCATATGATTGAACTAACTCGAGCTTACACGTGCATATTTGCCGTAAGGCACAACATGTAAGGAAACGCGCGTGTTGAGATTTTATTTATTTTGTAAAGAAACTTGGTAATATAACGCCCAGAACGGAGCACGCTAGCAGACATGTGGTTCTTTTTAACTCTCATAAAATAACATAAAACAAATAAAGTTTTAATGAGAAAGCTTGAGATCCCACATGACAAGATTATTTTGGGCGATTTACCCACATATGTAGACATATAATTGCTATACCACAGTAAAAATAAAATCTGCATGCCAAACGGCGCAGCCTAAAACTTTAGTACTTGATATAAAAGCTTAGAGAACTTTAAACAAACTGAGGAAATGTCTCTTTACACGCCATTATGGCTATATATTGTGTTTAGAAGCAAGACCGATGCTAATCTTCTCTAGCGTTTTAGTGAATAAATTTTATCAATTCTAACTAGCATGAAATTAGAAACTTTTTTTCAATGTATCGTTTATTAATGATAATAATAGCTGATTTTAAAATAATAGTAAGGCATGATAAACAAATATATATATATATTTATATAAACAATTGGTGGGCCAATAAAAAAAACAAACGATCGATACTCATTGTTTGTTTCGTTTGTTGGGCTTCGCCCAAAGCTACTCGAAGCTACCTGCGCTAGCTGTCCCTAATTTTGAAGTGATGGCCAGATGAAAGACAGCTTGTCAACACAACTCATCGCCAACTCTTGAGCTACTCTTTGCTAACGGATAGTGGGATTGATCGTCACATTATAACAACCCTTCGGCTGAAAGAACGAGCATGTTGCGACTCGAGCGCCCTAAGCCGATCGACGATGAAGTCTAATAGCCATTATAAACACGGTCGTGGTCTTGATTAGCTTACATAGTGATTATAAGTTAAACTTACTGATTAGAAAATACATTTGTTATCTTGAAAAAGGGGAATGTGAAACTAGGATTCCCACCTGAATTTATATATATTTTTTCCAATGTGTCTTTGTAATCATTTTGGCACGTTCAAACCAATATATCATTGTTCACGTCATTTTTATATTATATATAATTTTAAACATTGAAAACGCGATGTTATTAATTACAAAAATCTTAATCTGGTATCTTTGATAGACAAGGTACACAAGAAGTTCACTATAAACAAAAATTTCAATAAATTCTCTTTTGAAAACAAACGATGGCCCGAGCGTGGCCTATAGTAGTTAGTGTGTCGAGTCCGGGATTCGAGGAGCCGTGTTACCGCTAAATACGCTCTACACACTGCAACTGTGGGCGCGTTATAAAAGTAACAGTCAATTCTATGTTAAGTTCAAATAGCTGTACAAAGCTGTTGGCTGATTGCCTTCTCACAGGTCGATATATCAAAATTATGAATCACTGTTCTTGTTTCCTAGAAGTTTTTTACCTGGCCGTTTAGCACACGTGCGCATTATCAGGTTGATAATTCCATTTCCAAACGCATGATCTATGCGTGTAGAGATGTCTTGATTTTTCTGCTTTGCTTGAATGTTTTTTCCCTCCATAACAGAGGCATCGCTAGGCGCTGCCACACGGGGCCCGTGCCCCGAATCCATCAGTGGTGCTCGCGAAAAATCAGAATATAAAACCATAATAGATATCATACTGAAACGCCGAGAATTCCCGACTCCCGAATATTTCAAGCACCTAGTGACGCCTCTGCCTCAATATGATGATATTTCTTTAATTTGATACCTTAAACGTATTAATACATAGGTGTCTTGAAAACTAATGTCAACATCATATCCCTTTTAATTGCCTGCTGTATATGTAAAGAACAAAACAAATATGTGTGTCTGTCTGTTTGTCCATTTACTAACTACTCCTAGATCACTGGGCCAACCTCAACCAAGTTTTGTGAGATGATAGTTTGGAACAAGGAGTATGTCAATGGGGTTCACAGCCTCCTCCACCACCATTATTGCTGTTATTTAGCATTTATTATCCTTGACGTAAGTTAACATTAACTTTGTTCATAGATGGCGTCACGTCCTTGCATAAAACTACTTTATTAAACTTTCTATAACACAATATATACATAGTATGGGGAAGGCACACAAACGTCCTATATATATCTCTCAGAGAGTGCACTAGCACTCTGTATGGAGGAATACAATGAAAAACTGGCCTGAAAAACTCTGCTGAAGTTTCAACTCCAACAGCCACCATAAGGCTGATATGAAGAGCTGTTTCTTGAGTTACACTCACTTCCTACTTTGACCCATGTTGTTTCAACTTCAGTCCGTAAGGCACTTCTGCGGCCAATGATCGACAATTAATTAAGCATGGAAAACAGTGTGGAAGACATTACGGGCTGGGTGTTGAAAACAGGTAACATAAAGCACCCCTACCGCTACTACTTTGGCCGCTATCTCTTCCTGCAAAATCACCCTGACCATCGCACAGTGTATACCATATTTTAAGTATATATATATATACTTTGGGTGAGGTGATAATATTGTTACGACAGCGGAGGTCACGTGACCCTAGTAATACGTCTATTCTCGAAGCTTCGTGAATCCTTGGGAGGTTACTAGACTTCGATATTCTTTTATATATAAGACGGTCAAGACGTGACGGCAACAATGTAATGAATGTGTAATTGAACTGCGGACAGAGATAGAGACATATTGTTGAGTCGAGGACGTGAGGCGTTCGTTGTGAATTATAGCGTTTGTTATAGCGTGACTGTGAAATTAAGTGTATTGCAAAGTTGTATTCAGAAAGAATAAACCAGTTTTATTTAAGAAAGGACTTGTGTCGCTAAAGTTTCATCGGAAAATTAACTAACGAACAGAGACATAACAAATTGGTGTCAGAGAGTGCGACGGGAAAAAAATGGAAACGAGAAGCGGCAAATCAAACTACAGCTTAGCAGATTTGATGGCAGCAATACAAGAACAGCAAAAGAAACAAGAAGAACGAGAAAATAAACAAGAAGAAAGTCCCAACAGCTAAGTGTAAAATGGCAAGCACACATAGTGTCTACGTGACAGGGAAGCTGGATGGCCAAAGGTGCAACTTTGTCATAGATTCTGAATCTCAGCAAACCCTTGTGAGTATCAAGGTGCTGGATCACAAAGAAGTACCAGAAGCTGTACAGAAGCTCTGTGGTGTGACAGGACATTATGCAAGGTTGTGGGGACCAATGTGGGTAACTATTGAGCTCCTGGGAATAAAGGACAGACACAAAGTATATTT
>NW_013667348.1:78014-79227 GCF_000517525.1 Limulus polyphemus | reverse complement strand
GCATATCACAGCACTTAAATCAACTACAATACCCCCTATGTCAGAGAAGATAATTTGGGGTAGGATAAAAGAACATCCCCATGGAAGCCCAATGCTTATGGAAGCAGTGGGAGACCTATCCAGGCCAGCGGATTTGAAGATTGGAAGGTCACTTGTGGCAGGTAATCAAGTAGTACCTATAACAGTGGACAATTTCTCTAAATGTGAGCAGACACTTACGGAAGGGGCATTGTTGGGTGTGTGCCAGGAGGTAGAGCCAAGCAATGTTAAAGCAAGAAATACAACTGTAAAGAAAGAACATACACTTCCAGAACATTTAACTGACCTCTATAAGAAGAGCATAGTCCATTTGGCATCATCACAGGCTCTTCAGGTAAAAGAACTTTTGGCAAATTATGCAGACGTCTTTTGGAAAGGAGATCATGACCTCGGCTGCACAAACCTTGTAGAACACAGAATAAACACAGGCAGTCACCATCCAATGATGATCCTTCCGATGAGAATAGCTCCAGCAAAGCGACAAGAGATAGAGAAGGTCATGGATGGTCTAATTAAGGAAGGGATAGTCGAAAAATCAGATAGTCCTTGGTCAGCTCTTGTCGTATTAGCCCAGAAGACGGATGGGACCCAACATTGCTGTGTGGACTTCAGGGCTCTTAACAGTATAACCGAAAAAGACTCATACCCATTGCCAAGAATTGATGATACTCTTGATGCCCTAAGTGGGGCCAGGTGGTTTTCAACTGCGGACTTAAAGTCAGGTTACCATCAAGTAAAAATGGCTGAAGCAGATATACCTAAGACACCATTTAGTTATGGCCAAAGTCTCTGGCAATACCGAGTGATGCCATTCGGGCTTAGTAATGCTCCAGCAACATTTGAGAGGCTGATGAAAAGAGTATTGGAAGGCCTACAATGGAGGATAGCCTTAGTGTACCTGGACGATGTCATTGCATTTGCAACAACTTTTGATGAGGAAGTATTCAAGTGTTTGAAAGCAGCAAACCTCAAAGTCCATCCCAAGAAATGCCATTTGTTCCAGAAAGATGTGCTTTACTTAGGCTACATTGTAAGTGAGCATGATATGCAAACTGATCCTGACAAGGTGAAAAGCAGTGCGTGACTGGCCAACACCAGACAACATGGGAGAGATAAGAAGTTTCTTGGGACTCTGTACCTATTACTGGAAGTTTGTGAAGGACTTTGCAACTAT
>NW_013667348.1:71601-77053 GCF_000517525.1 Limulus polyphemus | reverse complement strand
GTATCACGCCACGTCCTTCTCGAACCTTCATGAATTATCGGGAGACTACTAGATTGTGGGGGACTGGTATATATAAGATGCTCACAACGTGATGGTAGGAGGTAATGGGTAATTGAACGTATGCGGATAAAATATTGTTGGCCACGTGAGACGTGAGTTGTAGCGTTGTTATAGAGCGACTGTTTAAATTAAGTGTATCGTAAAGTTGTATTCGGAAAGAATAAACCAGTTTTATTTAAGAAAGGACTTGTGTCGCTATAGTTTCGTCGGAACGAATTTACATAAAATTAACTAACGAACCGAGACGAAACATAGCTATACCTCAACCCTAGAGGTCTGTGACGTGTCCATTTAGTTGCCGTTCATGTTGTAAATATATCAAAATAATATTTTGAATTCACTAATTTTTTTAACTGTTCTAACATTGTAAACATTAGGTTAACTCCGTGTTTTACACTTAAAACTTTTTCTGTTATAGATGGGTTTGGAGTTACTTCAGTTCATTTTTACAAAAGCCTCTTTTTTTTTAATAAAGAAAACAATATAAGCGCTATTACAACTAGGCCTACAGCTGTATGATACAAGCCTAAGCCTCATAATGGCTCAAAGTTTGTAATTCTAATAAGGTTTAGGTTAACTTCATGTTTTACACATAAAACGTTTTGTCTTATAGATAGATTTGGAACTACTTCGACGTATCTTTACAAAAGCCTCTTCTTTTTAATATAGAAAACAATATCAGCGCTAGTCAAACTAGGCCTACAACTGTATGATACTAGCCTAAGCCTCGTAACGTTAAACAATGGCTCAAGTTTGTAATTCTAATAAGGTAATTTATCAAGTGATGAATCAATACAAATAGCATGACTTGCATTATATTAGGTCTAGATATTACAATTCATGCGATTATAGGATAAAATGAACTTGATATAAAAGATTCAATGCTTACAGTTCCATAACTAAAAATCGGATTTCGATACCCGCGATGGGTGGAGTACAGATAGCCCATTGTGCAGCTTTGTGCGTAATAACAAACAAAAAGTATAATATGTTATAACTTACTCGAAGAGAGAGAGTCACGAGTAGGAAGATACGCAGTAAATTACAATGTCCATTCTCTAGTGTTTTCACTAGACCTTTACTGGGTTAATTACATCAGTGAAAGTAAAAGGTAATTAAATGAAATAGAAATAGTTTATTGAATAATGATATGATACAAAATTGTTTAAATTTTGAAAAAGAGGAAAAACTCTTTTTGTTCTTTCAGGATGAACAACTTTTATTTTATTTTTCATTTCCATACAATGAACACCAAATAGAAGAAGGGGGAAACGCCATGGTAGGTTCGAGAAACGAGGTAAAACTGAGGTTTTTTTTGTTTTTTTTCTCATGTCAGTACCTCGTGTTTCCTCTCTCAATTTTTCAGAATTGATGGATTGAAATATTTTTATGAATTTTTTCACACTTAGCGCGTGAAAGTCTTTCTCCTCTCACAATATATATATTTTTTCTTCTAGTTCATCTTGTAGTATAATATTATATTTCTAACATATTATACTTATTGTAATACGCTACCACTCAGATTTTCGGTTTATGATATGGCATTTCTTGAGTACTTAAGGAACATGGAGCCCCCCCCCCCAAAAAAAAAACAACAACAAATAATAAAAATAAAACAGAGGTTTAAAAATTGCAGATACTGTTGTATTCGAGGTCGCCATAGTTTCGTGTATTAGTAAATTGTATGTTACTGTATATAGCAGCTGCTAACTTAGGAACATTTAAAGAATACGAATTTATTTTTTCGGGAGGGGGAAGACTGTAATTAAACCATCCATATAAATAGACGAAGCCATCTGTGAAGTTTGCTTTAACTAAAAACATGTTAATGGGTTTAACTTTGTACACTACTATATTATTGGCGGTTCTGTCTTGGTAGCTTCATCTCGCTTCCAAGATATGCTATATGTGTGTGTTGACCCCGTTTTTTTTGTTTTTGTTCTTTTAAGTTTACAGCTGACATTTTTCCTATCGTGAAACGATGAAGCATTTTATTTTTCTCTCGTTTCCGTTCCGAATCTGGAATGTTGTAACTTGGCATGTTTTAAAATTTTTACCAAATTCGTTTCAGCTCCCCTCTTAAAAAACATAAGGCAGGTGAATATCGTGTATCATGACCTCTTTGGTGTAGGATGACAGTTGTAAACATGAGGCAGATGAATATCATTTATCATAACGTTTTGATTACAGAATAATAGTCGTAAACAAAAGGCAGTTGAATACCGTGTATCATTACGTTTTGGTTTCAGGATGAAAGTTGTAAATAGAATGAAATTGAATATCGTATATCATTACGTTCTGATTACAGAATAATAGTCGTAAACAAAAGGCAGTTGAATACCGTGTATCATTACGTTTTGGTTTCAGGACGAAAGTTGTAAATAGAATGAAGTTGAATATCGTATATCAACGTTTTAGCTGTAAGATGGCAACTGTAAACAAAAGACTGTTGAGTATCGTGTATCATAACTTCTTGGCTTCAAGATGGCAGCTGTAAAGAGAAGACTGTTGAGTAACCTTGTAATAACCTCTTGGCTGCTGGATGGCAGTTGTAATATTTCATTAAATACTGCTATGTTATCAAAATATTTAAAATATTAAAAACAAAACAAACTTATGAGAAGTTATTTTTTGCTGATAATTTATTAAAGCTATTGTCAAAGATGTAATTATCAGAGATGTAAAGGAGTGATCGGAAATTACAGAGGGTGTGTTATTTGTGTGTGATAGTTAGCAAGTACATATCATGAACCTTGTGAGATTTTGAGCCAAAATTTGCTATGGAAAAAAAAAAAAAAGCTAAAAGAAAATGCTTATTTTCATTGAAATACAAAAGGGTCATCCAAAATTCTAAGTCTTTACAGGTACACTCCTGGTCCCCTTGGTGATTCAGCGACAACTTTACGGATTTACAATGATAAAATAAAAGGCTCGATCCCCCGTGGTTGACAGAACACAGATAGCTTTGAGCTAAAACAACAACAACAATTAAGTATACTCTTGACCAACCCCAATTAATGATCACACCTTAAGATGAAATCATGACCACTTCTTTCAGTTTCTTATCAACCAAGATGATGCATATGAATGTAAATACTGTTGGCTACAGCAGTCATGAAATGATTCATGATTTTGCTCTAGCTACAGTAGATCAGACGACAGCTTGATTTTCCAGCTTATACTAAATGCCCTTCTCATTTACCAAATATTTCTTTTAAAAAAAAATGGTCATCAACATTTGGTCATGGGCGTAATTAAGAAATCATAGGAGGAGGGGACTAAAATTTTAAACAATTTAGATGAATGTACTGAAGACCGTGTGTACTTCAGATAACTATAAACTTAGTCAAATCTGTAATTTTATAACATCACTTGTACGGATTGTCCCCCAGTGGTATAGCGGTTAGTTTACAGACGTACAACGCTAAAATCCGGGGTTCAATTGCCCTCGGTGGACACAGCAAATAACCCAATGAGGCTTTGCTCTAAAACAAACAAATCAAAACAAAATCGAACGGATTATTTGAATTTAAAATATGTAACAAATATTAAATTTCATTTTAACTTATTATGAAAATTATTTTTAAAACCGAGGACCGAACCCCCCTCACCCAAGTCCCATATGTAGCTACGCCCATGACTTGGGCTTACGCCTGCTATTTTTCTGGATAAAAATTTTCACTAATTTAGTCGGCAATCTAGTGCATGTGAATTAGTTTTTGGCCTAGAGAACTGATCATATTTACTTACTGTGGCCACCCGGTGGCTCACCTTGAGGGCTTATAACGCTAAAAGTCCGAGTTCGATACAAGAACTTAGCAGAGCCCATCATGTAGCTTTGCGCTTAACAATAACTAAACACTTTATTCGGTTTTCACTACATTATGTAAGAGCAAATGCAACGTTCTTGTTGTATAATAATACTTCTCGGCCTACCACACGATACACGAAATTATTCCAGACATGTAAAGCATCGTACTTAACAGTATAATGATCCTCAAGCAACAGTGATGGTTGACAACCCCGTTTACTTTCATTCTTTTGTTTTTGATTTACCGTGTCATAAAGCTCTAGTTCTTTATTACCAGGGGGGTGGGTGGGGGATAGACTAAACAACACAGTTGTCATTCCTTTCGTGCGTTATGATCATATCTAGAGATTCTTAAGACGGATAAGGATAGGGTGAAAAGGAAGTACTATTTATAACCATGAATTTTTTAGGAACGGAATTCATTATGGACTGTTTCTGCAATGATCAAAGAACTGCGCTCTTTGTTTTCCGAATTCTTTCATGTGTGAATTCATAAAACATTCCAGTCGCAGAATGTCTACACTGCTAGTATGATGAAAATTATAGAGAAGAGAGAGTGATGAATAATCGTAATCAACATTCCCGATAAAAAAGTATTTTGTGCTTGTTAATATAATTCGTATTCTACACGAATAATCATTTTAAACAATTCGGTGGAGCTCGTAATACGTATTATATTGCTGTTGTTGCTTTATATTAAGCACAAAGCTACATAAAGGGCTATCTGTGCTTTGCCCACCACGAGTATCGAAACCCGTTTTCTAGCAATATCAGTCCGCAGACATACCGATGTGCCACTGGAGGCGGGGTGGGGGGGGCATTCTGATATTAGTTTTGTGCGTTTGTTGTTAAGCGTAAAGTTACACAATGAGCTACATGTACTGTACTCACCACAGGTATCGAAACCTGATTTTTAGCATTATAAGCCTTCAGACTTACCGCTAAGCCACTGGAGGTCTTTAATATTAATAGTAGTACATGAATGCCGTCTAACAGTTAGAACGTGAAGATACGTTAATAAAGTAACAAGTGACGTCTAATAATTTTATTTCTCTCTTGGTCAGTCCGAAAGAGAGGATAGATATATATTATTACTCCTTCTTATGTAACATATTGACTGAATGACCAGGCCAGCGACCCCTAAGGTTGAGGCACTTCCCCCACCTTAACCTTGGGCCTCCTGCATGATCCGTGGCCAGGCGCATTCAGGCATATTCAACCCTATATATCGGGGGAAGGCGTCAATACATGCTATTTACAGTGGTACATTTATGGGATAGGGATTATAGGTTTTCTTTCTATGTAAATTCAAACCATCATTTAATTACGGGTTAGTCAAAAAGTGTTTAAGTTACTATTCAAATCCTGGACCTAACTTCAGACATAACCTGTTTTTGGGACATTTTAGCCCTCCGGTACAGTGGAAATAGTCTCAAGCGAATAGCATCGAAATGGATTTTTTTGTTTGTTTGTTAAAATATAAAAGGGTCTGATACTTACTGTTTCCCTCTTTTAATTTTCCACACAGAGCTCGGCCCGGCATGGCCAGGTGGTTAAGGCGCTCGACTCGTAATCTGAGGG
>NW_013667348.1:69314-71040 GCF_000517525.1 Limulus polyphemus | reverse complement strand
TGCTCAATAATACTCTCTGACTGCAGATCAATTACTCACTGTCTACACACACATTATCCTGTCACGTTGTCACCCTCTTTTATATACCAGACTACCCTATATCTAGTAAATGCTAGAGCATTCGCCAAGGTACAGGATAGTTCTACAAAGTAGAGGGCGTGAGAATAGTCACGTGATCTCGCTGACGCAACAATACGTTTTACATACTTACGACAATCGGTCGTTAGGCTGTTAGTATTACTGATTTACGGTATTTTTTAAAAAAGTGAACAATATCAGAAGCTGATTGTAGATAAATATAAAATATATTTTGTCTCCCTCCCTTCAATGTCAGCATTCACAGATGAAAATATTTTGTTTTAAGATCAAAGCCACATTGCTGTGACTACCGCGAATAATTGAACTCCGGATTTTAAAGTTGTAAGTCCGTAAACTTACCGCTGTCCCAACGGAGGACAGATGTAAATGTATGGTTTTAGATGAAATATAAGTGTGTAATAAATTCACATTTGTTGTTCTCTTGGAAACAGTCGTTTAGATACAGGAAAAGCTTAGTTCAAGAAAACTAAGTAAATATTGTATGTGTGACATTTACCGCCATAAAGTCATCAAGAAATAAATAAAATCTTATATTATGACTTTGTTTTTCATGTGTGAGTGGTCATTAAAAAAAAAAGACTACAATAAAGTTTAAAAGATATTTTTAAAATGAACAATTCCTGTGTACAGAAAATTGTAACACCTAGCTTTTATCAGCTTATCAAAACTTGTCCTTTGTCATTCTTATATTGCTGTCGCTGTCAACGGTACAAGGATGAACATTTCTTTGCATGCATTTGATACTGAATTGCTTCAAAATTTGCATGGGGGTTCTAATTTTTTACAACTTCACAGTGATCTGACCCAGTTTCCGATTGTAATATTACATGATTAAAGCGCTTTCGTGTTATCGTTACACGGCAATGATAATGCTACGTTGCGCATGCGCTATTTTTCAAATCGCAAGTGGCGACTAATGTTTGATTCCTGTTTTGTACATTTGAGGGATCCTCTTTTATCTCGTGAATGAATATTTTGTTGATACTGATTAAAGTAACGAGAACAGGATACGGCGTTTATAAATCAAAGCATTTAAAACTTTAAAGTATTCTGCACAGAAATTCCAGTATTTGAATTTTACAATAAAGATGACTGAAATGAGATCTACGATTTTACTTTAAAACTTATTTTTCAAATGTGAACAAAACATTTTTTAAAGATTATTTTTAATTATTTATCTATCTTTTTACAGTAAGATTTTGGGGTGGGCGGATTAAAAATTAGTTGGTTGTTTTTAGAATAAAGCCACATTGGGCTATCTGCTGTGTCCACCGCAAGGAATCGAACTAGGGATTTTAGCGCCGTAAATCCGTAAACTTACCACTATCCCATCGAGGTATGATTAAGAAATAAATGAATAATATCTAAAAATATGTACATTTATTTCCAAACATTAGGTTGCAACTTTGTAAACTAGCTAATAACAGCAAAAGGGATTTGTTTAATTTTACACACACCAATTTTAAAATGTGAATACACGTGCTGTTTACGCGTTAATGTTTTTTTCTTTCTTTCTCTCTCTCTCTTTGTTCTGTTTACACATATATTCATAACTTTGATCAAAATTACACACATGTTCATAACTTTGATCAAAATTACACACATGTTCATAACTTTGATCAAAATT
>NW_013667348.1:68136-69096 GCF_000517525.1 Limulus polyphemus | reverse complement strand
GTTCATAACTTTGATCAAAATTACACACATGTTCATAACTTTGATCAAAATTACACACATGTTCATAACTTTGATCAAAATAATCTTGAAGTTTGTCTGGATCATTGTGAGCCCACTTGTCATACCTCATACAGAAATTACTCAAACACACAAATACAAAATAACTATCAACCTTGTGACAGTTTTATAGATTAAAAACCGCCTGTTTATTGCTATACCCCAGTGAGACAGCAGTAATTTTACGGACATACAACACTAATATATGGGGTTCAATTCCCCACGGTGCTCTGTAACAAACAAACTACTGTTACCTAATGGGCTTACGCCATCTACTATAGCATATGAATCAAGACAAACGGTAATACGGTGTGCGGCCAAAACAACCTGCAGGACACACTGTGTGTTATTAACAGGAGTGATAGTTTAGCAATTTTCCACTTTCTGTAGCTCAGACTGTGGTAATTCAAACTATTACATATTTTCAGTGGATGTGCTCTAATAGAACCTTATTTCACATACCAAATTTCATGGCAATCCATTAAGAAATACACGAGATATAAAACCTACAATTTTGATTGAATTTTTCCTTTTTATTCTTCGCACCGAAAGTAAGGAAACTTTATTTGATAGAAAAACATACTTAACTTTTATGGATTTTTTTCCAAATATGGTATATCTTTACAACCTACAACTGGGTGTTAACTTTGGTCTAAATATAAGTCACATGTGCAAAGTTATTCAACAAAAACCACTCAATTTTGACCAGAGTTTTTTGCGCACGCCTAAGCAAATAATCACGTGAGCTATCGGGTTGAAAATTTTACTACAGCTTCATCTAAGAGTAAAGGTGAACAGTTTTTAGTTTTAATAATGGGTGGAGACGGCTTGAATGGGTAATGAAGAAAACCTTTAATATAAGTTTAACATAACAGCAAATGTACAACGTTTCAACAAGGTTTT
>NW_013667348.1:63170-67692 GCF_000517525.1 Limulus polyphemus | reverse complement strand
TTCCTCGTCATCGAGTTTTTAGTTTTGTCATTCGGGTTAAAGACGGCTGATTTGCAGCAGCAAAACTATAGGGTGAAAGCACGTGCAGATACTTGAGTAAGGAAGCACATGTCGCTAATATAATAATAGGTAGGCAAACGACGATTTAAAAGCATAAGGAAGAGTTTTAATGATGTTAGAACATACTACTTGTTTGATTAGTACTGAGCAATCCAAGATTTATTATCGTTACAAAGACAACAGGGGTTAAATGTGACGGAAATGGTGTCAGCAGGTGACAGGGCAAGTCTGGTCAAGTGTATGATCGGTGAATAAACCTTGCCAAATATGGTTTAGTTAGGGGTCATTTTCTTTTATGATTTCTGTAGTTTCTAAACAGCCTCTTTCTTTTTTAGTTTTGGGTTGGTGTAGGAGAAGAATTTCGTCCCAAAGTATTTTGTGACTTGTTTCATGTTTATGATATTGTTACGCTTCCGTTCGTTAGTTAATTTTCCGTAAAAATTCTTTCCGAAGAAACTTTACGGATACAAGTCCTTTCTTAAATAAAACTGGTTTATTCTTTCTGAATACATCTTTGCAGTACACTTAATTTCCACAGTCGCGCTATAACAAACGCTATAATTAACAACGAACGTCTCACGTGCTCTACTCAACAATACGTCTCTTTGTCCGCAGTTCAATTACATACCACATTGTTGCCGTCACGTCTTGACCGTCTTATATATAAAAGAATACCGAAATCTAGTAAACGCTGGAGCATTCACGAACCTTCGAGAATATGACGTGTTACTAGCGTCACGTGACTTCCGCTGTCGTAACAACATGTTAAGGCGGACAATTAGAAATAACCTCTACGCATGTGACCTTGGTGCAGATACATAAATATTGGTTAGGCCAAGCAAACTAGATTAGCAGAGTCTAGCTCAAGTTTTCAAAAGAATCATACAGGTTGACGGTTATTATTCATTGCCAGCTGAACTTGTAAGCACAAAATTGCTAAAGTTTATGACATTTTCCTAATTAAAGAGCGTTTAGCGTCACGTGATATTAGCGTAAATAATGATGCTTGATACGGCTATACCGAGTACATGCGGGTGATGACAAGAAACTGTTATTCTAGTTTCTATGACGTCACTATAAAGGAAGTTATTAACACTATCTTAGAGAGGAAAAACTATTACCATGGTTGGTTCTGTAAAGTATAGTAATTTAAATATTGTAAAGTATTTTGTTTTATCCACCCACCATCATGCCCCAAGTTGAACAAAAAATGGGGCCTGGCTAACTAATTGATAAATATTTGCTGTAAGATTTTTATCAATGCTATAAGTGTAGCTATCGGTTTGGCCGCCAATTTTGATTTAATTCCTTTAAGTCGCACACGCTTAATCCTTCATGATCAACAAAATAAAGGAATGAAGAAGATTAAGAAGGGAATATATGACAACCGGTGACCCACAAATAAAAACGCAAATAAATACGCTCAGAAACAAAATTAGAAACGACATTAAATTACTAAAATCACATGGCCAGGTGGTTAGGGCGCTCGACTCGCAATCTGTGGGTCGCGAGTTCGAATCCCCGTCACACCAAACATGCTCGCCCTTTCAGCCACGTGATGGTTAATCCTATTATTCGTTGATAAAAGTGTAGCGCAAGAGTTGGCGGTGGGTGTTGATGACAAGCTGCCTTCCCTCTAGTCTTACACTGCTAGATTAGGGACGGCTAGTGCAGATAGCCCTCGTGTAGCTTTGTGCGAAATCCAAAACAAACAAACAAACAAGATTTCTGGTCCCATGTGAAAAAAAAGCTACAAAGTCAAATAAAACCACAGTCACCACCTACCCTACATTTAAATATAATAATAAACTAATATACACAAATAAACAGAAAGCACACGCCTTTAAAGAACAACTCAAAAAACATTCAAAGCACCAGACGACTCAAGCATGGAGAACCACTTCACGAACTTACTAAATAATTATAGCACAACCAATCGTAGTATATATACACCACACTTCACAAAGGACACTCAACACAATAACACAACAACAGAAGCGGAACACGACTACCCATCACAGTAGCAGAAGTACAAGAAAACATAAAACTTTTGAAAAACAAAGCACCAGATCAAGACAAAGTTCAAAACATATTACTCAAGAAAGGCCCTCTGAGATTTTTAGAACATCTCACATCTTTATACAATTTATCTCTAGAAACAAGATACATATCAACCACTTGGAAACGGGCCAATGTTCTTATGTTCCAGAAGAAAGGAAAATCAGCGAATAACCTTGAAAACTATAGGCCTATAAGTCTAGGAAAATTACTTGAATAAATCACAAATAGTATAGTCATAAATTACTTTGAAACTAAATCAATACTCCCAGAAATACAAAATGGCTTCCGAAAAGCAAGCCAAACAACAGATCGTCTCATAAGATTAAAGGAAGAAATGGTACACGGCTTTAATAAAAAAAGAAAAAATGTACCGTCGCATGTTTCCTAGATGTTGAAAAAACATTTGATAAAGTATGGTACAATGGACTCGGATACAAACTGTCCAAATTGGGACTCTCCATAGACATTATTCGCTGGGTTTCTAACTTCCTGGAAGACAGGAGCATCAGATTAAATGTTGAGGGCACCTATCCGAGTTCTGCACTCCGGAGGCGGGTGTCCGTCAAGGAGGAGTACTTAGCCCTACCCTGTTCATCATGTATGTCAGCAACATGCCTCTCAAAGACCCAAACCACACTTTTTGCTCACAGTTCGCAGATTATGTTGCAATCTAGAAGAGTACCCCAAACCCAACAGCAGCAACATACAATATATAACCACTACTAAACGAAATAGAATTGTACTGCAATTAGTGGAGAATTAAATTAAATGCGCACAAAACACAAGTCATATTATTTACAAAATCGTACAAAACAAGCAAAATAATACCACAGTTATATCTAGACGGGACTGTCTTACGTGTAGCAACATCAGCAAAATTCTTATGGATTACATCTGACTCAAAATTAAACTGGATACGACACATTAATAGCATAAAAACCAGAATTTGGAAAAAACAACAACAACGAATTACCTTAAGAGCCTGACTGGCAACAAACAAGGAGCTTCACCAGAAAACATATTAATAATTTACAGAACATATATAAGACCAGTCGTAGAATATGGATCAATGTAACAAAAACACACATCTACAAATTACAGCAAATACAAAACTATATTTTAACGAAAGTATATAGAATCCCACGATCAACAAACTCAGTATTTCTTCACAGTTATTCAAACATGCCAACTCTATCAGACAGACGCCTGGATAACACGCTTCAATATTATGAGAAAAAATATTAATAAAAATGAACTTATGAGCAAACTAGAGAGTTACATAATACATGATGAACCAAGCCCTAAGTACCTCTACCCTCTAAACATCATAAATAAGAAACTTATAGGCCAAACAATGCTAGGCTAACTGAATCTTACACACAAACGAAACTATATTTCAAAAGGATTTTGTATGTAAAAATAGGATTATGTGTGTGTGTATATATGACTGCTAAGCGGAACTGTATTGTGAACACGGACTAATAGTGCGATCATACATAAGTGAAGCTAGTGAAAATATAAGAGTTAATATTATGTCATGAACTGGACATGGCACAAAAAGTTTATGTTAATTAAAACTGCAGACAATGGACAAAATGTAACATACTGCGAGTAATGCTACGACAACGTAACAAGGGTTATTATCTAGGATTCAGTAACAGTGCAAACAAAATAACAATTCCAGAGAGGGAGGAAGAGGTCTACGCTTAACCTGATCCTCCCTAGTCTAAAACATGGACCGAATCCCGATGAAGATGAAGAAGAAGCGCAATCCTTGCTTGGTCACATCTTTTCTTCACACCTAAGGTGTATTTAATTATATAGCTATAGCCATATATGCTGATTCATGTTTTTAATGGCGTTTACGTGGCTGCAATGACAATACGAATGTATGCCTACAATGCTTTGTATACTATCTTGATAGTATTTTCAAGTATATATTTAACTTTATCAAATGTACTGTAACTTTTAGATACTACTGGAAAATAGATAGACACAAGGGGCAATGCTAATAAAAGTGTTTTTGGAACTGTGAAAGAACTACTTTTATTTCGCCGCTTTATAGTTTCGATCACATTCACTTGTATGTATGCTTGTGGTACAAAAAAATCGAAAATGGCTTGATAAGTATCAGACACTTTTGGGAGGGTTTTTTTTTTAGCCTTCCCGGATAGAGATGTAATGTAAAATAATTCTGACATCTGCATGTCCCCTTGGAGGGAAGTGGGGATGTTAAGTAATTACGACAAGTCAGTAATTTAGCACCTTCCCGATGTTAATCGTACTTAAGCAAGTGAGATGACAAATATTTTTTTAAAATTTCTACTAACGTCAGAGATAATGTGGAATGTAAATTAATAATACTAACGATATTTTCTATATATATATATATATATATATA
>NW_013667348.1:41262-62170 GCF_000517525.1 Limulus polyphemus | reverse complement strand
GCCAGGTGGATGAGGCACTCGACTCACAATCTGAGGTCGCGGGTTCGAATCCGCATACCACCAAACATGCTCGCCCTTTCAGCCGTGGGGGCATTATAATGTGACAGTCAATCCCACTATTCGTTGGTAAAAGAGTAGCCCAAGAGTTGGCGGTGGGTGGTGATGACTAGCTGCCCTCCCTCTAGTCTTACACTGCTAAATTAGGGACGGCTAGCGCAGATAGCCCTCGTGTAGCTTTGCGCGAAAATTCAAAAACAAACAAAACATTAAACAATTAAAAATGTGTTGCACATATATTTAACAGTTATTTCCATGGATAAGTCATGATGGTGTCGACCACAATCAACTAGTAATTCAGTGACAGCAATTTTTAAAATGATTCTAATCATCATGCATAGAGTATGTTGATTTCACATATTTATCCCACTTGTGGTCATATTGTCTTTAATTGATATGTATCATGCAAGTTAATATATTCAATTCATAGCCTAGGTGTGGACCTACACATTCATTATAAGTGTACTACTCTATGTGGGTGCAGGCATATCTACATTTTCTACCTCCTTAACTGCTAGGCATTTTTCAAATCTTCATTGTTGTATTCAGATCTGTTTTTACATGGTTCAAAAGAATACTAAGTTCCTCTCATTGTGGATACTCACAAGGTTGTTCGGATGGTAAAGACTATTATCTGTATTTTTCCTTTAGAAAAAAATCAGTTCTAGTGGCAAACCATGGGATTATAGCAATATTTTCCACCCCTTGTTAACATGAGAGTATCTCTCAATCACTTGGGTAGCACATGCACCAGAACACTATGCAGAACATAGTGTTCTGTAAACATTTAAAAAAATAAGTCATCTTTGTTTAGGGTGTTTTAATAGATACATAGAAGCATTCAATATATATATAATTATGCATACATTTTTTAATCTTGGATAAATAGAGATTCTTTGCCACTTTGAAAGAGATCTTCAGACTCACAGATTGCATGTAGAACAATGATATATAATTATTATGCTTATGAGGGAGCACAAATAAAGCTCTGTCTTCATTCACCCATCCAAGCCCTTGTGTGTGTACTTATCTTTGATTATGTAATTTGTAATAAACATTTTCATTGTTTGCAAACCTGTGTCCAGTCTCTTTTGCATACAAACTCCCTCAAAGGTAGAGAGCACAGTTCTGATCTGATGAATCTTTTTGGTATTTGAGGCACCTTTAAGCTAATCTAAAAGAAGTCAAGGTATGAAGGAGAAATTTGGTGCTATGACTGAACATATTGGTATTTCTGAGGTTTGTTTTCTCTAGATGAGTATCTTTTTATCAGCTTCCTTCATACTCTCATACTTTTGAATTGGAACTTTGCTAGGAAACAAACCTAGAAAGAGTCAGCCACTGGAGGTTAGTGGTTTTCAGTGAGAATAGTTGGGTCTAGCAAGAGCATTCTCGTAAATGTCAGACTTTTGCTTATTTTGCAAAGGACACTCATGCACATCTTTCTGTGGCCACTGCCCAGAATGACCAAGGATGTTTTTCAGTGCATTGGAGATACAGTCGACTGAAGATCAGTGTGGTGGTAGGTAGCCAGGTGAGTCCAAGACTGAATGATGAGGACTCTATAGAACTCCCAGGCAAGCACTGGCCAGAGTAAAACCATTCTTATTCTGATTAGAACCATCATTTAATTAGGAGAGAACAAGAATACTGTTGATGGATGATGTTTATCAACAACAGCCATATGACAGATGAAACAGCAAGTACAAGGTGAAAGTGGTGATCTGTGTGACAACTTTGAGCCTCTCCAAGAAGGGAGGACATGGCCAAAGCAACCAGTCACTAAGACTCCTGGAGTCTCAATGAACAATGTGGGGAGATACCTTAGGTATCTTGCCATACATGACCCAGGAGCAGAGATTTAGTGCATCGACTCCTGCCCTATCCCGACAGTCTGTAGAGCTTAGCCTGATACAAGCATCGAGTTAGAGGTTGGTAGGCTTATGCCAACATCACAGGCTCTTGTGAGAGAGGTGAAACATATCTCACCTGCAACCTTCAAGAGAACAGTGAAGCAAGACTTGGACCATTTCATCAGGCAAGTCAGTATTTGGAATGGTTAGAATAGCCATGGATACTGTGAAACACCTGAGTGAGATGTAACTTCGGGATTCAGACACAATCACTACTGAGCTTGATAATGCTTTAACCCACTGGAAAATCTACCTGCCCATCAAAATGAGTGCAAATATTGATGGAGGAGTCCCCTAACAGCACAGGTGCTTAAGCAGATGATCTGTGCTGGCTGCATATAAAAACCTACTGCAGCTCACAAAGATATCCTTGTGGACAAGGTGACACAGGAATTACCAAGCAAATCGGTGCAGAACCACTTGGGAGTAAGAAATAATTACTCGGTTAGACAGTAGCTGTCACAAAGATGTTTGAAGTATTAAACTCAAACAAATCAGAAGAATGGATAAAGTCCACAGCAGCAGTTGCCATGGCTGTGCCTAAGCTGGACCATTTTGCTCAAGTGTATATTTCATGTTGAGCTCGGGTTCCATCGAGGAAAACCCAATCACCAAAACACGTCTGCATTGCAGCATAGAAATACTGAACTTGTCATGATGCTTGTGTCACAACTAATGCTAGTGATGCCCCTAACTAGACATTGCTCTGGAAAGAAGAAACAAACCACATGCTTCATGTGTGGACAGCAGGGTCACTATTGGTTGATCAGCAATAGTAAGTAAAACATCCAGTTTTGCCTGACTGCATAGTAATTGTAAGAGTACTAGTAACTAGCTGTAGTTGATGTCACTTTCGTTCCAGAAAACTAACTGTGATCAAGCCTGGGTTGGACATCTTGATCTCTAGCATTAGTAAGCTGGTGAAGGAGCACAAATAAAACTCTCTATTCATTCTACTATACAAACACTTGTATTGATTGTATTCTTTGTTATAAAGATTGTGATTGTTTGCAAACTTGTGTCGAGTCTCTTTATTTTGTGTAAAGACTCAGTCGAACGTAGAGAGATACTTGATCTGTGATGCAATGTCTTATGACACCTATTTTTGTAGTTATTGCAGGCTACTCGGAGGGAAATCAGAAAAATACTATAATTACAATGCCTCTGTAGTATATCAGTAGCTATTTACATATTATGATTTCATAGGCAGTTTTAAATTTCTAGTCTATTTATTATTCAAAATACTAATTGTTACAACAATAGCTTCATTTGGCTCCATTTTATGAAGTGTCAAACTTTATACAATGAAACTGTTAGAAAATAATACCAACTCAATTTTTAGTTAGGTTGACCCTTATGACCGCATGAAGTCCTTATTAGTCCAATCTTTAGCTTCGTTTGCGAAGACTATTTCACATGTATGGTTATGATGTCTGATCAAAACAACAGTGATTGTAGAAAACATAAAAAGCATGTAAGTGTAACCTAATATTTTGTCAATTGAGGGGGAAAATAGCTTTTTCTAAATATCTAGTGTTTAAATAAGAAATTATTTTGATATTATTTAGAAGATTTAGGTATGGACATCATATATGTTATGAAAAATGGTGACACACAAAGATTAGAGGGTGGTAGAAGAAGAAAAAAAGTTTACAAATATATTCACCTTCGTGTACCAAAACTCGATGAGAAGATTGTTTCATGAAAATTTAAAATATATGAAATTTTAGTGTGTTTCAAATATACATATTGAATTAAATCTCTCTGAAGCTTCGGTATTTATTAACTACAATAAACATCATTATCAGTTTCTGTGACACCAAACATGCTCGCCTTTTCAGCCGTGGGGGGGGGGGGACGTTATAATATAACGGTCAATCCCACTCTTCGTTGGTAAAAGAGTTGGCGGTGGGTGGTGATGACTAACTGCCTTCCCTCTAGTCTTACACTGCTAAATTAAGGACGGCTAGTGCAGATAGCCCTCGTGTAGCTTTGCGCGAAAATTTAAAACAAACAAACAAACAAGAGTACTCGATATGAATACAACTACGTTAGCAAGAAATAAACACATTGTTCAAGAATGTAAAACACATACATAGGGATTATGCAAATTGTACAGAACATATACGAATGATTGTATTACAACACAAGTATCACATAATCATGAATAGTATCCTATAAATTGTTACAGAAGTGTATGTCAACACTTCGAAGTTATGCATATGCTCCTTTTTTATGCGTATAGATACATCGAATCTCAACATATAAGTCTGCAGGCCTTGCGTTATTTTTTATATGTTATTAATCCAAGATTTGTGGTTTCCACTATTTATAATTTTGTTTTTTCAGAGCTGTAAATGTATTATGTTTAATATATGGTATCTGATGACATATTAAACAAGCCTGCGAATTTAAACTTCGTAAAAGTTGTTTTAATTTTAATAACATATTTTTCATAATTCAGCTACGCAGATTTCGCAAATAATATTTATTTTTTTCTATAACTTAGGAATTTTTGACAAATCGGGAAGAAAAAATTCTAACTTAAATCAAATTATTATTCCGTTTACCACAATGAACATTTTGTATTATTACGTTTGTTAACAAAAATACAAACAAACTGAAGAAAAAGGAAGAACATTGATGTCCAACGAATATGCATCCTCATTCATCCAGATTTTTTTTAGTCTTAAAACTACGTGTTGTGGTATTTCTTTTATGTATTGCGTTATGTGAAAAATCTGAAGAAAAATTGATATCGTTTTCTGATTCAGCGTCCAGGAATTACTGTAGAACATATAAAAATATCAAGACATTAAAACCATCGCAGGCTTGTGTTATCGGAAATTGACACTTTATAAAATACAAGTCTATGGTGTCCTCTACTTGTCAGAATGTAAACTTTTGAAAATTATCTGCAGGATTAGTTCATCAAAAATTTTTCAGATGTAGATAATTCTTCTATGAGTTTTTCTGTTTAACATTTCAGTATAAAAATATTATGAAAATTTACACAAACATATCACTTCCTCGTTTTTCATTTTCTTTTTTTTTTTTAATTTCAGTCATAAGTATTATTTTTATTTAACGTATTATAAAATATTGCCACATCAAGGTGAAGTGTGTGTAACTGTGGGTAGACTTGGTTGGACTAATAGTGAGTCATCTTAACTCTTTGACTGTTAATTGGTGCATTGATATTCAATCCATATTTGCAGCCCCCCAATAGCACAGCGGCATGTCTGCGGAATAACAAACCGGGTTTTGATATCCCTGGTGGGCAGAGTACAGATAGCCCATTGTGTATCTTTGCGCTTAACTTCAAACAACAACCATATTTGCTGCCAAAATGCCCTTACTATTTGTTTATAGCGCTTTTGATTTCAAATCAGTAAACATGATTTTTCACAAAAAAATATCTCATTTGCAATTCAAATTTTATCAGAACTAAAAAATGTCAAGAGTTAATTCTGATTATTTTGAGGGGATATCTTAAGGATATTAATAAAGCAAAATTAATCTAAAAACTTAATTTGTCATAAAATGGTGAAAGGTGGCTGCAAAGTATTCATACAATTGTTTCTTTTATCGAAAATACTGTTATAAACTATACTTATAGTGTTGTAATTTGTTTAATTGAGATGTTAACTAGAGGATGCATGATGTTAAGAACAAAAACGTTATAGAAATATCTAGAACAAGTGTATATTATAAATACAATGTTTCGTGACACGTCAAATGGTTAGTTAAAATGTGCATTAATGAGAACAATGTTTTTACTCCTATCTTAGTATACCAAAAACAGTTCATCTGATTTGGCTAAGGAATAGGTAGAACAAAAAGAACGTACTAAAGTAAAGTTTATCGCAAGAACGTCGTTCCTTCATACATTCCTCTTATTGGAAAATTTTAATAATAATTAGGGTTTCGGAGTATATATTTTTACACATTACAGAGAAACGTCCCCCAAGAAACAATATTTTATTATCTACACAATATATAAGCAATGGAATAGAAGATACTGGTTTTTAAGAACTACAAATGTTACTAGATGGCACTGCGATACAATGTTTTAATATGTAACACAGTTTTCAAACTTGAATTATATTTATGATGCGCTATCCGCAATCTATCGTTTTGTAGAATTTTCAAATCTTAGATTGTATGACATTTTGAAAGAACTGTGAAAATTCTAACTGATAATGAAAAACTCGGCATTAAATTTTGGTTGAAAATTATATAAAAAACGATCAATGGAGTATGCTAGATTCATACACGTGTTTCCGGTTTATCATCGTGCCACCTTTGACATCAGTTGCCAGAGCAACGACCTCCTACTAAGTTCACCACCCTTAGTGGGGACAGATGGCAGTAGCATACATAAGGCTTTGTAGTAACCCCCTAACCACCCATTGACATTTATTCTTCATCATGGCGTGTACCGTAGCATTTCTCGTTTCTCTCTTTGTGGCAATGGTTACGCCTATTGAATCCAACCAAACATCAGAAACAGATCACAGGTTTGTGTTTTCTCTTCTGTGTAATAAATGTAAATCTTAAATTAATATTAACTTCAACATTTGTGAGATTTAGAAATGTATGTTTTTAGATATGGTTCATGTAACAGAAAAAAAAATATAGTTACTAAGTTAGGAAAGGAAATTTTTTATAAGCTTTTTGAAATTGATTATTATTATATATTCAGAAATTATTTAAATATTACAAGTTCATTATAGGACTTTTATATACCTCATTATCACTATCAGTAATTATGTTGTTAACCTGAAACATCTACAAAATGTGTAAAGTGTAGTAAATATCAGGTTAATATTGTTTTAGACCAGGTCTATCTGTTTGTTTATTCACTGGATACTTTTGTTTTATTTATGCGACAGTTTGCCTCATCTTGATGATAAGGATGACAAAAGTAATGAAGGAATGTGCCAAGTATACCGTAGTGCTACATGTTCAAAGTTCCTTGCGAACAAAACGGTTTTTGTGAGTTCAATTCACAGTCAGGGAATAATGGAAGAAAAATTAGCAGCAGCGTTTTCAGTGATTGCTTCTTCACAAGATGTTTCTTTAGAGTGTCACAAGTATGCTATTCCTTCACTTTGCTACTATGCTTTTCCACCATGTGTTGAGAACTCGTCTGTTTCTAAGCCACGTCAGGTTTGTCGAGATGAATGTGAGGTGCTAGAAAACAGCATTTGTCGACTAGAGTATTCTATTGCCAAACGCCATCCACTGATTGGCCAAAAGAAGATTCTCCCAGCATGTGAGGACCTGCCTCCATTTGGTTCTGAAGCAAGCCAAACTTGTTTGAGACTTGGAGTTCCTAATTCCATTCAAAAAAATGAACGTAAGTATATATATACATATACTCAACTTAATTATCAATATAAGTTGTAGCCTCATTTTTATATAAATTTGGTTCACCAAAAGGATAATTTTATTGACATTTTCCTATGTAATGATCAGTGATTCCTATAAAGGTGAACGCCTAATAAGATATTCTTTGTTATATAAATAACAATGTGTTCTGTAATATTGTACCTATGTTTTTAAATTCTGGTGTTATAATTAAAAAACACAGATACAGTAGGATGACGAAGTTCTGAAGTATTAAAAGTTCACTACATGGAACTTTCATATCTTAAATGCTTTTACCAATTGTATATTTCGGAGAAAGTTGAGAGTATCCTTTTCACATTTATGAAGACTTTTTTTTTTTCCTTATAAATTTTTATTTTTCTGTAAGATCAATTAAAGTCATTTTGTTGGCTTGGGCTAAACACTATTGAAACATCATATTTGTTGCATGAGAAAAAGTTTTTTATTTGATTTGTAGCAGGGCAAAAAAATTTAGTAATTTCAGCACACTGTTCAATTTGTAGAATCTTATAAAGAATGCTTTGATCACATCACTGTGATGTAACATTTTTCATAGTCATTCATTAGTAAAAATTATGTGATCATTCCCATGACTGAATGAGCTCTAAAATTTCTGAAATTTATAATTTTATTTTATAATTAATGATATATAATGACATATCCTTAAGTTTAAGAGAGATCAACTAACATCTGATAATCAGGATAGCTGTTCTTGTAAGCAGTGTCAATTGTAGTAATTTGTTATTGAGAATTAAGTTTAAGTTATACATTATTGGACATCAAGGCATAGCTTGCATACAAATTGACCAATATAGTATACCAGATGTTCAAAATGTGCAATTCTACCAAAAACTTCCATTTGAACTTTGAATATATATATATTTTTTTGGTCTCTGGAACTGTAACTTGTTTAAAACATGTAAGTGAAGAATACATCTAAATGTTAAATGTAGAATAATTTTTAAAAATTGCAGGGATCAATGCTTTGAATTTGAGTAAAGTGTTTACAAAGATGAATCACAAAATGTGGCACCTTGTTAGTAATTCCCTAGATCTGTTGGTTTTGAAGTTAACAGGTGTATAATTAAATAATGATTTAATATGCATAATTTCTAATTATTACATTAAGATTAAGCTTATTTATTCCAAAAAAGGAAAGAATTTTAAGACACCAGGGTGTTAAGAACATTTTTAAATTGTGTATGTTTGTTGCAGATTTAGTAACTTCTGATCTGAATAAGTTATCTTTCTAGAGCAAAACTAAAAATCAACCAGTTAATCAATATAGCTAATTAAATGTACTTTTCCTACATTTTTAACTGAGAGAGATTAAAATGCATCATTTCATTAGTTGGGTACCACTGCTGCTAATGATATTTTTGGCTGTAAACCCAATAATATCTTGCATGGTTGGTGAACCCAGGAGGTTTAGGTTATTAAATACATATATTAAGAAAACAATGCAAAACAATCTGTAATTAAACTATATAATATTAAACAATAAAATGTACAAAGTAATAAAATTATATAAACAGTCTAATCAATACTGTTGATGAAAGTAACAATAAAGAAATATTATAGTATACTTTTGAACACAGAAACACTAGCTGTTGGCTTGAAGTTGAACTACTGTCACAGAATTAGTTTTCTTTGAAAAATATAACATCAGTATAACATGCTGAATTTTTCTAAAATCTCCCTAATGTATCTTTCGATCAAAGAAAACCCATAAACAACCTTTATGGTAACTTTAGAGTGACATCTGTGACAAATTTACATTGACACATGTTCATGCTTACACAGTGTCGAGTGTAGATTGAAAGAATACCTGAATTTTCTATGAAAATATAACAGTGTTAAATGTAATACAAAGTAAACAATTCTTCAAACTTACAATGAAGTGCACCTAACGCTACTACTCTCACTTTAACTTCTGTCACTTAACAAACACACAAAGCAGGCAACAAGAAGTAGTAAAGAATGTTAAATCCTCTCTTTGAGATAAAATGGAAACATTAAAAGCCTCTAGAGAGTTCAATAATAATAATGACAGAAATAAATATTACATCTCCCATTAATATAGAAAAGACAGTAATTAGCAAATATTAGTGCAACTAAACCTAATGATGTAATGACATACTATATACTGAATTGTTATATAACCGATATTAATTATATATAATAAGAGCTTAAGTTAATGGGGGATAAAACAGTGGTGGTCAATATACTAAAACTGTTCATTCTTAACTAAAAAATTTCCAAAGGAATTAAAATCTAGACAAGAAAGTTTTAAAATGGCTTATTACCAGCTTTGACATTCCACAAAAAGTTTAATTACAGTTATTACATACTTGTATTTTCAACATTCTGCAAGGACAAAGCTTTGGACACAAGTTTTACACCTTAAATTATGAAGGTAAATCCAGTAGTGACCCACAATGTTGGACATAAGAGTTTCTAGATATTTTGTTTTCCTAACAAGTGTATTTTTCAGCTACTTAATATTAGATGATTTGTTTAGGGCAGATAGTAATTAGTTGTTTTGATGTAATATTATTGTAGAATTAGATAAAAGTATGACTTTTGTTCCCAGTAGCTTTATGCTACATCAAAGATACATCACCCAAAGTTATTGTTTTTCTTTCAGAGCAGACCTGTTATGTGGGAACAGGAGAAGACTACAGAGGGGTAATGTCTCACACCATATCTGGTCACGAGTGTCAACACTGGAGTCATCAGATCTTCTACCATACCTCTGACTACCCGGAACTGATTGGTGGTCACAACTTCTGCCGTAACCCAGGTGGAATGGAGAGCCAGCCGTGGTGTTTTGTTGCAGACCAACAGGTTCGAAAGGAGATGTGTGAAATACCCAAATGTGGTGAGTAATGAATTTATGTTGTAGTGTACTTTTTATTTTAAAAAAGTGCAGGTGAGTTGCTAGATCCTGGAAAGTTTTTTTTAACTATTATATGAAAAAGGATCATGAGCTTGATAATTAAGATAATAATTGTTGTCGGTGAGGACTTTGTAAACATTTTATAGTGCTATACATTTGACTTGCATTGAGTATCAGTCTTATGTGCTCTGACTTTCAGTAACAGGAAAAACCAAGTGAAGATAAAATCCTTTGATAACTATGTATTTAAATCACATAGGGACTTATGAAAATACTGCCATAACAAGTTCAGTTCTGAAATTTCATGTTTTTAATTGTATAGATATATCAAATTATGAGATTTTAAAAATGTAATCCAAATATGCACAAAGTTAAAACATAGAGAAATCAAAATAAATATCAAAAACCAATAAACTCATAGTGGTGTATAATTGTGTACTAGTATTCTAAAAGTGGAAGATATTTCATTTCTTCAATTATACATAACACTGTCATTAAGAATCTGCTTGTATAACAATAAATGAACAAAATTGAAATCATTATAGGGCCAGGTTAAGGTGCTTGAACCTATAATGTCCTGAACCTAACTACACATTCACTTTATGCAGCCAATTATGAGAAGTAGTTGTTCAGTAATAAAATAAAAAAAAAGCGAATAACCCAATAATATGTAAACCTAAAGATTTCAGAATAAAAATAGCAAAGAAATAATATTCAAGATATGAAAAGTAAATCAAACAAATTAAATAAATAAAAAAGGTTTACATTTCCCAACAATACATAGTCAAAACATTCCATGTTATGGTATTAACTGAAAAACTCAAATTTAATGATTATAGTGAGAACACTGTAATCAAAGTCTACAGGTTATTTTTCAATAAATATAACATTGTACTCAATAAATGTTTCTAATTCTATTCTAAAAGATATCTTCTCATGCAAAGACAGTTTTTCCCAAATTTGAACTTCTTGACCTATCACCTTAACTGACACTGTCCACATTCAAGAAAAGTTTGGATATGTTATCACGTAACTCTGTCTCCCATTCTGTTATTCATTTTCAGTTAATTTTTACAATTCTATAGTCTTAAGAACAGGTATGATCTTATTATTTTGTGTTAATTTTTAATTTTACTTTCTAATGCAAGTAAAATGGGAAAGACCAACTTCTCGGTTACTGAAAAATACTTCAGTCTACCCGTACTTGCTGAAGCTTTTCTTAAATCTATGGTGTTTTAATAAATTTTTCTTCCCATTCATAGTTACATGGCGGTGCCCTTTTCTTTGGCATCTTTCTTGTCACTTTGTATTCAAGGAAGGAGGATGAGCTGCTTTTGATTGTATGTAGTTGGAGAGTATAATTCCTCACATTTGTTTTTTTACTTTACTTTGTTTTATTTACCTTTTTATCTTGTATATTATGTCTTTGCTATTTTTATTATGAAATCTTTGGGTTTACATGTTTTCTTCTTTGATTTTATAACGGGGCAACTACTTTTCCATAATTGGCTGCAGACATTGAATATATAATTAGGTTCAAAACATTATAGGTTAAAGTACCTGAACCTGACCCTCTAATAATTCTAATTTTGATCATTTGTTGTCACAAAACAGATTCTCACCCATGTTGATGTATAATTGAAGAAATGGATTACCTTCATCAGTTTTTGATAGCACTCGGTTATACACCATTTATAGATTTTTGGCTTTTATTTTTATATCTGTGTGTATTTGGATTGCATTTTCAGATTTGATGTTTTCACCTCATTGTTTTATGGTTGCTGTCTACTTTCTCTTATACATGATGATGTAAAGTTCTTATTGTTTATGTTTATTCTTACTATATATTTATTTCAGTCACGTATTAAGTACAAAAATCATCTTAAAAAGTGCCATAGTTTCAAAGAAACAAGTGCAGTAAGATTGGGAAAATATATATTTGTCTTTATCCTCCATTTTTATGAAAATATATAAATAAAAGTTTGGGAGAATTTGCAGGATTTATGTATTACCTATATTAATAGGAATTATTTTAATAACCATTTAATTGACAAAACAGTCTGGTAATCTAATTCATGAGTTTAAAATAAAATTGTGTTTTTTCAAGATTATATGTAATAATTTAATGTTTTTCCAATAGTAGTGTGTATTCACTTCTGTAGATACTATATACATATTCTCCTTCTTGCATTTGACAAACCACATGTATTTTGACATCATTCACACGATGATAGTTACTGTTCACTTGAAATGAAAAAAGGTTTTGCATCTGCCAGAAGCCATTTCATCTCTAAAGTATGAAGACGAGTTTCTTTTTTATTTACATTTTTGAGGAATTGGTTCTAACCTATACAACAGAGGCACTCTCAGTCTACAATAGATATACACAATTCATCACAGAGGTTACTTCCAAGCAAATGTCCACCCTTCCATCATAGATACAGAGTTCACGTAATGCACAATAATGACAAGGATGTTAAGGAATGAGAGGCACACAATTTACATGATCAGGTGGAGGTGATGCATTACCAAGACTCTTTCTTCATTTGCTCTAATAGGAAACAGCAATGTTCAACATCATTTAAACAAAGATTGTTTATATTTCAGTTATGGATACATTCTAAGATTAGTCAATTGATATCTAAAACTTATAACACAGTGTTTAGGGATAACAAGGACATATTGATACATCTTGGTTGTTTCATCCTCTAAACTAAAATTATTTAAAAAAATAACTCTTAAAGCCAACCCTTATCATTCATATAGTTATCAAGCTTTCTCTTAAACTCAAATTTACTGCCTCTACAACATCTGAAGGCAACCCATTCTAGGGGCCAACCACCCTGTTAAAAAAATAAAATTGTCTTAGCTGAAGATGATTTCTACCTTGCAAGAATTTATGTTTATGTCCCCTCATCCTATTATTCCCACCATTAAGTATGAAAAAATATGATACATCAACACTATCAATTCCCTTTGGAATCTTAAACACCTCAATCTGATCCCCCCTAACTCTTATTTTTTCAAGAGAAAACATTTCAGATCTTAATCTCTCCTCATATGACAAACCCTCCATTCTAGTAACCCTCCTCTGAACCCTTTCCAACAATTCAATGTCCTTCCTAAGGTAAGGAGCCCAAGACTGAACACAATACTCCAAATGTAGCCTATACAGAAAGATTAAAAAGAATATGAAAGTTGCTGACTGAAACTTAAAATGTTTGAATTTTTAGATGCTTATACCAAATAATTCAAACAGAAAAAGGCTAAATCTTATAAAATGTGCCATTAACAATTAGATTTGATAGTAGTGCTATTTCCACTAAAAAGGTGTTGAAATTTTGCATATCGTAACAAATACTGGTGATTTCAGTGACCTTTTTCTCCTAATCAAATTTAAAGCGGTATCCAGAAAACTATATGACATGTATAAAATACAACTGTGAACCATTAAGTACTATAGTATTTTTGTTTGGCCACAAGGAAATATAACTGTTTGTTTTTGAGAAGTATATTGTTTCATGTCTGTATATTATTTCTACAGTATTAGTTTGCAAGGAAACTTCTTTACTACTCTTTTTTTGTATTAACAGTAAATGTGGTGGTAAAAATGCTGAACTCTTAACTTTGTGTTAGGTTTACTTTAATGGAACAGCTTTTACAGAAGAAAATGTAAGTCTAAAAGAAAATTAATTTTAGCTGTTGTGAATGCTTGATTAATATTAACTTATTTTTTTTATTCTTTTTCATATTTACTTTTCAGTGGATTATCTGTGGTTGTACATTCTTCTTCCAAGCATTGTCTTAGTAGCACTTATTGGATTGTTGCTTGGAATTTGGTGTATGAGGCAAAGAACAAAGTCTAATCCATCAGTTATCAAGCCACCAAAGACTGTTGCTAGACCTTTGAGTCAGCAGGTGGAGATGAATGCATTGTTACCAAGAGCACAGACTAGAGCAACTGAATTTCCTATCTCTGCCATACAGTTTCTTCAAGATATAGGAGAAGGAGCATTTGGTAAAGTTTATCATGGAGAATTGATGGGTATACATGGAGCTGGGAGTGTTACACCTGTTGCTATCAAAACTTTGAAAGAAAATGCCACACTGAAAACTAGACAGGACTTCTTAAGAGAAGCAAACCTGATGTCAGATTTACACCATCCTAATATTGTATGCTTACTGGGGGTTTGCACAAGAGATGAACCTTTCTGTATGTTGTTTGAATTTATGTCCCAGGGAGATCTTCATGAGTATTTAATCTTGCATTCTCCTCAGCCAGATGTTGGATGCAATGAGGATGAAACATGTAATATTCTGGAATTATCAGACTTCCTTCATATTACACGGCAGATTGCAGGTGGAATGGAATATCTTGCTGAGAATCATTATGTTCACCGTGACCTGGCAGCTAGGAACTGTTTAGTCGGAGACGGCCTAGTGGTAAAAATTTCTGATTTTGGCCTTTCTCGGGACATATACTCTTCTGATTATTACAGAGTTCAGTCTAAATCTTTGTTGCCTGTCAGATGGATGCCTCCAGAATCCATTTTATATGGAAAGTTTACTTCAGAAAGTGATGTATGGTCATTTGGAGTGGTTTTGTGGGAAACCTTTAGCTTTGGGCTGCAGCCTTTCTATGGTTATAATAACCAGGAAGTAATTGACATGATTAGGTCAAGACAGCTCCTCTCATGTCCAGAAGACTGCCCTCCCCATATTTATGCAATGATGGTAGAGTGTTGGCATGAAAACCCTTTTCGTAGACCTTCTTTTAAAGAGCTACATGCCCGCTTATGCTCCTGGCAAGCCATGCACACACAGGCCTTGAGTGTAACGCATTCAGGAAAAAAGCATAATGATAATCATCATGGCTGCTCAGGAATGAATAGTAATACTGCTTCAACAAATCTGAGTAGCACTATAGCAAGACCCTTTGATCCCCCTCCAAACTTTCAGAGAGCTATTCCAAGCCAGAAGGTACCCTGTGGTTCTTCTTCAGAATGTTTTTCAGTTTTACAAACAACAGGATCAGATACACCAATTCTGAAGGCAGTAGATTCTGCAGTTCAGCATAATCCTCATAAAGCCACAGTAGCTCCTGAGAAAGTGACCAATGTGTAATGTAATTTCCATTATTTTGTCGATTACTGTACATTTTGCTGGTCACGATGCCAATTCTCAGTAAAAGAACAACAAATTAGGGTGTGTCTGCTCGATGGTACTATATATATTTAAATAATTGGTGCCTTACAAGTTTTCATTTATTTTATATATATACCATAGTACTTTTTAAATTCATTGAAAAGTGAAACATTAATATCAATGAAATGTTTAAGATTCAGAATTATCAGATTAAATTGTGCAAAATATATTTTGTCAGAAAAGCTCTAATTCACATACTTAGAGATGATTCATCCATCTAAATTTTTTTGCTAAACAAAAATATTTGAGAAAAGTGTGAAATTCATTTCTATTAAAGAAAGAAAAATTAAATATATCAAAAAATTAAGTGACTAGTATTTTAAAAATTGTTTAAAATAGTTTGAATGATCTTAAACATGTTCCTGGATTTCTGGAATATTACGTTTTAAGACAAGATTATATATTTCATGTTATTGTTGCATACTTAATTCATTAGGTTTAAATTGAAATTATATGTAAAAAAGTTTTCATCACCAGCTTTAATGTTAAAATTACATAGCTAGTTTGGGGTTTTCTCACTTTGGTTCACTGTAAATGAATGTTTTCTTTGTTTTCATCACCAGCTTTAATGTTAAAATTACACAGCTAGTTTGGGGTTTTCTCACTTTGGTTCACTGTACATGAATGTTTTTTTTGCATTAATATTGTATTGTCATGCTATCTGTAAGATCTGAGACAGTTATAAATGAGCTAAGAAAATGTAGTCATTTTATTAAGGTCTCTCTACTGCTACTTTTCTTGCAGAATCTCTAGTTTTAAATCTTATTTGACATATCACACTGGACTTGAAATAATAGAGAATGTCAGAATGTAGAATTTTAGTGGTTCCTGTTAATTTGGTAAGTAGTAAAATTATTTTTATTACTTTAGGTCTATTCACCACGTCTCCCAGAATATGTCTGAACTCTAACTTTTTTTATTTCTCTGTTAGAAAATGTAAAATAAAAATTAACATTTTATAATGTACATTAAATGATTTATAAGTTAATAAATATGTTTTTTCTTATAAAAACACCTTTTGTTGGTGATAACTTACTGCTAGTTGGCCTCCATATATTTGTTAGTTCTGTAGCTTATTATAAAATAGGAAAACTGTGAAATTGATACCAATATGTACACATAGTATCAAATAATAATTCTTTTTTATTTTAAAAAATACTAATTTTTAAACCTTGAATATAATATTAATGTAAATACAGTTGGAGTTAACATTTTGTTTTGTAATATTTTAGAAATCATTTTAAAAATTAATAGAATTAATAATTTTAGAAATATCCACAATATTCATTTATGAACATTATTACCTTTATAGTAAAAATATAACTAATTTTAAGGCTGTTTTGCAGTATTTTCTATAAAATTTCAGAAAATTCTTTTAGCTTTAGTGTGTGCCATTTCAAATTCAGAAAGTATATAGCCTTTTCTGTTTTACACATCAAAAACAAAAAGATCAATAAAACTGAAATTTGAAAGTTTAAATTTTTGTATATAATTGCTTAATACATTTGCTAAAGACTATATGTTTATTGTTCTTTCTTTACTGGATAGTTTACTTCAAGAAGTAAATATAAGTAGATATATTTGGCAAATTATGAGTAAAACCCACCACACTTCAGTTATGTTAGTATGTTCAAGAAGAATCAAGTTGCTAATTATACTGGCTGTTGTAGTGACTTTACTATTTCATTAAAATGAATTATGATAGCACTATAATAACTTCATCTATTGTGTTTGTAGCACAGCAACAGTGCTGGGATATATTTATTATAAACAGTTTTTAATTGTTCACAATAATGTATTTGTAATTTATCATCAGTACATTCTGATAAGATAACTTGCAGTTAGGGATAAAGTATTACATGTTATTTTTTGAAATCTGAGATTTTTGTTGACTAGTAAAGTTAGTTATGGGCAAGGTGGTTTTTAGTGTAGAAAGTCTCCCCTAGCATACACTTATGGAAATGTTTTATATAACCTGAAGGTACGTATTCTTCCATGACTAAGAACCAGAGATTAATCTAATTGTTTACCAAAAATGAATGTATTATCAATTTACATTTTTAGGTTGCGTTTTGTCTGTAATTTTATTTATAAACATAAGCTCATTTACATTAAATTTACATATCCCATCATTTATGTTGAAATAAAATTTAATAACTTGAGATAGCTAAAAGTGCATCATTTAGTTTCCAAAGAAAAAATAATTAGGCTTGTAAATAACACATTTTCTCAGTGAAGAAAACACTGGTATCCAGAGTAAATTTCTTGAATTTTCTGATGAAAATGTTTGAGAAAAATTCATTTAAAGGTTTCCTTGTGCAGTTATGTATGTATATCTAGAGAGAAACTGTAAAAAAAATGTTATCTGAATCAGTAGAACAAAGGGAAGAAGTGAATATTAATTGTAATGACCCAAAATAGGTGAAAAGTACTTAAATTTGAAACTAAAACTATTCAGTTTGCACAACCTTTGAGGTTAATACTGCTTACTGAGCTACTAGGTCTTCAATTCTTTAACAGATAGTTTTACACCTGGATCACTGTGAAAACATTTCCATTATATTACAACACAGAAATTCCACTTATGAATTAAACAGTGCATGTGTATGTACATATGCATGCACACACTGCATTGAGCAAATGACTTGTTTTAAAATTTCCCTTTTCATCTATGCAATTGTAAAAGTAGACCTGTGTTAAAACCATAAAAATATTTACTGTAGCAGAGGATTTATAAAAGAAAAATACGTTTAAGTCATTTTGTTAATGTAGTTACATTTTTTGGTAGAACAGAAACTTTTAAAAATATTATAAAATGGTGTCAATTAGTATAAATTAAGTGTTCAGGTTTTGGTAAAATATCTTTACTACTTAAGAATGATCTTGAGAAATTCTAAACATCAACAAAATTTTGGTATACTTTAAAAAGAAGAAAACAATAGTTTTTTGTGATCTAAATGTTCTAGGGACTTTTTTGAGGCAGTTATGAATAAAATTTAATTTGTCATTCTTATGAGCAACTTGATCCTCAGACTGTGACAAATTGCTTGAAGGTATATATATACATGGTGGAGAAAAACTGATTATACATATGTTTCATGAAGAACACAGTTTAATCTCTAACGTCATATCATGAAATAAATATTAATTCAGTTTATTTTAATTGTTTTTGTAGTAATTTTCTTTAGTACCAATGGTGCAATAATTTGTGCCCCACCCTATATGTAAATGAATCTTTACCCATTCAGACAAGTAAACTTCACTTGTCATGAATCTCGGAACAACTTTTACCTGTTGTGAATGTTTGAATTTGTGATCGTATGATTCTTCTCTTTTGACAGTTCATCTGCTTTAGGGTGGCATTTTTTTTTATACAATGATTTAGCATGTACTGATTTGTATTCCATTTTAAGAACTTAGGAGGGAAAGTAGAGAAGAATGTATAACATGTCAATATTATTATTTGTGAGCAGGTTATTGCTAAAACATCACAATTTTTTTAATTTACTAGTCAGACTATGTATGGCATGCCAAAGGATTTTGAGTGTTTTTAAACATTTGTTTTTTATATTTTATATGTCAATAAAATTTACACTTGATGATAGAAGTTTGAGTTCATAGTGATTAATTTACTTCATTATGCATGTATCAAAGCAGTGAATTCTGAATTATTGCTATTTTACGAGATATTACAATTAACTAAACTGGAAAAAAAGATTTAATTTGTAAGCCCATTGTAGGAGATGAAAGTTCAAGGTTCTGTAATTATAAAAGCTATTAAGCAATGATTTTAGTTATTTAGTATACATGTATACAATTTCTTCACTACAGATGTTTTCGATATGGTACATTACTTCCTCTCACATAGTTAGTTATTCTTGTTCAGTGCTGCTCTCTATATGCAAAAAACATTTATGCATCCCACAAGCCTTTTGCTTCCCCTCCATTGGAAATGACTCATTCCAATGTGTATCTCATGCGACAACCCTTCACCAATGAGAGTAACACACTCTAGTTCAGTTCTACTAAATTATCACTTCTCATTTGGCTAATGCTCATGTTTAGATGTATTGAATTTAACAGTTATACTTCAGAAGTGTTTTTTAAATTGGTTTTGATTATACAACTGACAAATTTACTTTCAGTTCCTTTTTTTTTCTACATTTGTATTTATCTTTCAAACTAATTGTTTGATTTATTATTTACCATAAGCACTTTTGCACTGGCTGCAGGTGGGGGCGACCTGTGATTATTTGCCAATATATCAATCATTATATGGGTCAACCACCATCTCCTTAAGTTGCCCCACTTTCTCACGAACAATCCAAAGCTAATTGTTCTGATGAAGATTTCAATAGCATTTTTCCACCACCGGATTTTGCCGTATCTTCCTATGCCCTACTGTGGAATCAGCTAGGCTAATATGACATTTTTAGATATTTCTCAGGTATGTGATGTTTTATCCATTTTCTTGATTTTCCATGATTCTCGTCCTCGTTTGCTGCATGATAGTCCTTGTCCTTATTTAGTTTTCCCATCCTCCCCGGATATTAGGGTAAAAGCTGAACATTTTGCTTCTCAATTGGTTGAGGGTGCCAGCATGCCTTGCCCCCTCCCCCATGGTCTATGGATCAGTTTGCTTTGGCATACCATCATGCAGATTGTCCATTTCTAGTCTCTCAGTTGTTGGGGTCTTTTGCTGGTTTGGGTGCAGTCCCTGATTTTCCTGTGCTTTTAACCCATGCCCAGTTTTCACGCCTTTGTCTTACCCTTACTTCCCTTCTATGGTATTTATCTACCATACATCTCCTTTCAGAGGTTATGCACCAAAATCCTAATCCTTCTCAGCCCTTAATCATTTCTTCTTTCAAAGGTTCCGTATCTCATCATTTTCTTTGGCGTAGATCGGCATGATGCCAACAGTAACAGTGACTATCCAGTGAGTTTTTTGGGTTATTTGGGTTCTCTCCTTTCCCCTCCTTCTCTGTCACAGATACCAATTTCCTTCCCTCTGCTTCAGGATCCCATTACTAGCCAGTGTATGTCAGAGGTGGTTCAAGACCTTCTGTCTCATTGAACCTGTGAATCATCTTTCTCCCAGTTTTTATTCCAGGCTGTTTGTTGTATCCAGTAAAACTGGAAACTGATGGCCTGTTATAGATTTGTTCTGCCTCAATCAATTTCACAATCTCTGTTTTACCATTTCTCACCCTCAGGTGGGCTTTTTCTCCAGGTTTATGGACGACCAAGATGGACATTGAGAATGCTTACTTACGTATACCGATAGCTTGGCAGTCATGACCATATCTTTGGTTTGTCCATCAAGGGGTGATTTATCAGTTTTGCACACTACCCTTTGGGCTTGCTTGTCATCCTCATACTCTCAGGATGCGTTTTCATTATTGATGACTGGCTACTGTTAGCTCATTCCAAACAGGAG